>NC_091119.1:108566262-108853762 GCF_040183065.1 Periplaneta americana | reverse complement strand
AAGGAATTTAAGAACGGATATCAGCCAAGGGTAAACGTTATCAAGGATGAGAATGGTGACTTGCTTGCAGACTCTCCATCAATCCTAAACAGATGGAAAAACTATTTTGCGCAACTACTAAATGTACATAGGCCAAATAGAAATGATCGGGACGAAATTGAAATACAAACTGCTGAGCCATTTATACCCGAACCCACGCTTACAGAAGTCGAAATTGCGATAGAAAATCTGAAAAAGTACAAGTCTCCAGGTATCGATCAAATTCCAGCAGAATTAATACAAGAGGGTGGGAGTGCATTATATAGCGAAATTTATAAACTTGTACTTGCTATTTGGGAAAAGGAAATTGTACCAGAACAATGGAAGGAGTCCATAATTGTACCTATTTTTAAAAAGGGGGACAAAACCAACTGTGGTAACTTTCGAGGAATATCACTTTTGTTGACGTCGTATAAAATTTTGTCCAATATTCTTTTGAGAAGATTAACTCCGTACGTAGATGAAATTATTGGGGATCATCAGTGCGGTTTTCGGCGTAATAGATCGACTATTGATCAGATTTTTTGTATTCGACAGATAATGGAGAAAAAATGGGAGTATAAGGGTACAGTACATCAGTTATTCATAGATTTCAAAAAGGCTTATGACTCGGTTAAGAGGGAAGTATTATATGATATTCTTATTGAATTTGGTATTCCCAAGAAACTAGTTCGAATAATTAAAATGTGTCTCAGTGAAACGTACAGCAGAGTCCGTATAGGTCAGTTTCTATCTGATGCTTTTCCAATTCACTGCGGGCTAAAGCAAGGAGATGCACTATCACCTTTACTTTTTAACTTCGCTCTAGAATATGCCATTAGGAAAGTTCAGGATAACAGGCAGGGTTTGGAATTGAACGGGTTACATCAGCTTCTTGTCTATGCGGATGACGTGAATATGTTAGGAGAAAATACACAAACGATTAGGGAAAACACGGAAATTTTACTTGAAGCAAGTAGAGCGATCGGTTTGGAAGTAAATCCCGAAAAGACAAAGTATATGATTATGTCTCGTGACCAGAATATTGTACGAAATGGAAATATAAAAATTGGAGATTTATCCTTCGAAGAGGTGGAAAAATTCAAATATCTTGGAGCAACAGTAACAAATATAAATGACACTCGGGAGGAAATTAAACGCAGAATAAATATGGGAAATGCGTGTTATTATTCGGTTGAGAAGCTCTTATCATCCAGTCTGCTGTCGAAAAATCTGAAAGTTAGAATTTATAAAACAGTTATATTACCGGTTCTTCTGTATGGTTGTGAAGCTTGGACTCTCACTCTGAGAGAGGAACATAGGTTCAGGGTGTTTGAGAATAAGGTGCTAAGGAAAATATTTGGGGCTAAGCGGGATGAAGTTACAGGAGAATGGAGAAAGTTACACAACACAGAACTGCACGCATTGTATTCTTCACCTGACATAATTAGGAACATTAAATCCAGACGTTTGAGATGGGCAGGGCATGTAGCACGTATGGGCGAATCCAGAAATGCATATAGAGTGTTAGTTGGGAGACCGGAAGGAAAAAGACCTTTAGGGAGGCCGAGACGTAGATGGGAGGATAATATTAAAATGGATCTGAGGGAGGTGGGGTATGATGATAGAGACTGGATTAATCTTGCACAGGATAGGGACCGCTGGCGGGCTTATGTGAGGGCGGCAATGAACCTTCGGGTTCCTTAAAAGCCATTTGTAAGTAAGTAAGTATACAACGAACATTACAAATATACCAAATACAGTACACAAAAAATTAAAATAGATAATCACAATACAGTGTAAACATTAAGTGAAAGAAATGAGACTTTGGCCACCTGTAAGCCTGTAGTTTAATTTTGACATAGGCGAAAAGTGGCCAGTAGGCCTAAATTTTGCCTAGAACTTCTCTTTAGGGACAGCTTTATTTCTCTCCTAAAGAAAGCCAAACTAAGAATGCTTTACAAGGTCGGGTTTGAACCTCCGAACCTCGACTCTAATGCCAAACATGTAACCGTAGATCGCAGACAACTAACTATGCATATTCAACGTTGAGAAGCTCCGTGCAGATCGGCTAATACATTTTCGTAATACAACAGAAAGCGAAGCACGTTCACATGAAGAAGCGACTCTTGATATTGTTGTTTATAGTCAGATTTTGATAATTGAATTTGAAAAACAGGTCATGATGTTGCATTGCTCCGAGTACACGAAACAACAGTGACTCAACTGTCTAATAACGAATTTGTTACACGAAACAACAGTGACCAAATCTATTTAATAACGAAGCGAATCTTGATATTATTTAACGTCAGAATTTGATTGGGATTTGAAAAAGCGAGTCATGATGCTGCATTCCTCCGAGTACACGTATTAACAGTGATTCGTCTGTTAAATAACGAAACGAAAATTGTTAACAGAAAATGAAACACGTTCACGTGAAGAAGCGAATTTTGATATTGATTTTTAATTGATTATTTTACGACGCTTTACCAACTGCTATGATTATTTAGCGTCTGAGTGAGATGAAGATGATAATGCTAGCGAGATGAGGCCAGGGTCCAGCGCCGAAAGTTGCCCAGCATTTGCTCTTAATGAGTTGCAGGGAAACTCCGGAAAAAACCTCAACCAGGTAACTTGTCCCAACCAGAATTTGAACCCGGGCCCGCTCGTTTCACTGTTAGACGTGCTAACCGCTACTCCACAGCGTGGACCATATTGTTGTTTCCTGCTAGATAATGGGATTTGAAAATCGAGTCGTAATGTTGCGTCGCTCTGCGTACACGAAACAACAAATGATTCATCTGTTTTATAACAAAGGGAACTCGTAACAGAAAACGAAGCACGTCCACGTGAAGAAGAATCTTGGTAGTGTTGTTTACAGTCAGATGTTGATAGTGGGATTTGAAGAACTAGTCATGATGTTACATTGATTGCCTCGAATGTACGAAACAACAGTGGTTCAACTGTTTAATAACGAAACGAATTCGTAAGAACAGAAAGTAAAATACATCCACGTGATGAAGCGAATTTTGATATTGTTTACAGTCAGGGTTTGATAATGGCATTTGAAAATCAAGTCGTGATGTTGCATTGCTACGAGTACGCAGTTCGTGTCAAGTCTGTGGTCGAGCTTCATGATAAGTCGTAATAAAGCGAATTACCCGCATGCTACTAAAAATACTCCTGCAAGTACTGTGACATATAAATAGCAAATAATTAAAAAATAAAGTCTCAGACCGGTTGCATAAAATTGATTCCGTCACAACGACCATCGATCCAACCGCGGCACGCGAGGAGCGGTTTGGCACGGCGCCAGCCCCGCACCCACACCGTTTAATCCACGGTGGATCCAAATATATTCTTTGGAGATTTCGGTTTTACAACTATTTCATAATCAAGGGAACTGAGCAGCCAGTTTTTCATATCGTCGGTTTACAAGCAATACACATTAAGTCAGAAATATTAGTTCTGAGAAAAAGGCGTTTGAAAATTCTTGACAAAACTGAATCCTCAAAATATTATTTTTCGTAAATTGTTTCCCTTTATGTGTACCTCATTTTCCAATTCTGAATTTATACGCGTACGTTATGTAATTAGGCCTATATACTCAATTTTCTCAGCAGTAATATTTTTTATTTAATGTGTTTTACTTGTAAACCAACGATATATGAACTATATAGATGCAGTTTCGTGCAGTAAAAGTCGATATCAGGATACTGATGGAAATACATTTTGCATCGGTACATATCCTATTGTGCTTTGTAATATCTTCTCCTGTTTAATGGACATTGTTTATTTTGATTATCTGAGAAGTTTGCACATCATATGTCAAATATTTTATTGAATTAGTGGACACTTTATTTGAAGACTTTATAGAAGAATCATACAAAGTATCTCGTCTATTTTTATCTTATTTTCTTATGCCTTGCGTAAAAATTGTCAAGTAAAGACAATATGTTAACAGAAATATTTTCTTAAGATGTAGATATTTTTTAGTGTACAAGCAAGGACGGGACTAATTATTTGTTGAAATGTTGTTATAAAATTGGAATTATTATTTTAAAATAATTCGCTTTTGTGTGTACTGACGCAAGTATCAAATCTACTACATCGCCAAATCTAGTAACAAATGCCCGCCTACTCTGAGTCTCCTTCACTGAACTGGAAGGGAAGGTGTGTTAGTTCTCCCCCCCCCCACCAAATTGTCATAGTTGTATTTCAGTCTAGTATAGTATACAGTCACGAAGCTCAATACGTAGTAAATGATATGCATCCATAGATAGTGCTAACCACTAGGATCGCTACTATCGCCTCATTACAGACAATGCGAAATAGTACCGACACAGTCTATTGTTCTTAGTACCCTTAACAACTCAAGCTTCGTGACTGTATATACTAGACTGTAGTTGTAGCGTGAATGTGTGCTCTTTACACGATGTCTTTAGCTGTTCTTGTCAAACAGAGCATTACTTTCTTTCTCCCCTATTAAAATTTATATAAATATCGACAGTGCATATTATACGCAGAAACTGTAATTTTGTAGAAGCTACTGTCGCGGGTTTGAATTCTATGGCGAGTATGGAAATTAGTCTGTTGTCAATATTATGTCAAAATGTTGTTAAAGATTAACGTCTGACATAATACTGTCGTAATTATCGTACTGGTACTTGAACAGTCCAGTTGTTTTATCAAATATTATGCATTCAAACTTAGCCGAGTTATTTTAAATTTAAATGACTTCACAAAATGTAAAATTTTTCTTTTCAGAAATTTTGAATTTAAATGTATTCTAAATTTAAGTCCAAATTATTTATAATAGTCTCCTTTTTAGATACTTTAAACTCTGCGACCTGTCAAGTTCCATTTTTCAATTTATTCTATACTTTGTTCAGCAGAGTCATCTGCGCTTTCACGAGACACTGAACTGTCTCAGTCAGTGTATTGACCTGCAAGAACATTTATTCACAAAGTGTGAAGAACTGGCCAGTAACTTTGCCAAGGTAGGGTTCTTTTACGTGTCATAATGCACAACACGAAACCTCTAATCTTACTTCTCTTCTAACGGAAGTTATTGTAATTATATTTAACTCTTCCTAAAAATTTAAGTAAAGTGATAGGTTTGGAAGTAAATCCCGAAAAGACAAAGTATATGATTATGTCTCGTGACCAGAATATTGTACGAAATGGAAACATAAAAATTTGAGATTTATCCTTCGAAGAGGTGGAAAAATTCAAATATCTTGGAGCAACAGTAACAACATATAAATGACACTCAGGAGGAAATTAAACGCAGAATAAATATGGGAAATGCCTGTTATTATTCGGTTGAGAAGCTTTTGTCATCTAGTCTGCTGTCAAAAAATCTGAAAGTTAGAATTTATAAAACAGTTATATTACCTGTTGTTCTGTATGGTTGTCAAACTTGGACTCTCACTTTGAGAGAGGATCATAGATTAAGGGTTTTTGAGAATAAGGTTCGTAGGAAAATATTTGGGGCTAAGAGGGATGAAGTTACAGGGGAATGGAGAAAGTTACACAACACAGAACTGCACGCATTGTATTCTTTACCTGACATAATTAGGAACATTAAATCCAGACGTTTGAGATGGGCAGGGCATGTAGCACGTATGTGCGAATCCAGAAATGCATATAGAGTGTTAGTTGGGAGACGGGAGGGAAAAAGACCTTTGGGGAGGCCGAGATGTAGCTGGGAGGATAATATCAAAATGGATTTGAGGAAGGCGGATGTGATGATAGAGACTGGATTAATCTTGCACAGGATAGGGACCGATGGTAGGCTTATGTGAGGGCGGCAATGAACCTGCGGGTTCTTTAAAGCCATTTGTAGAGTAAGTAAGTAAGTAAGATGCATTAGTGTTTATATTTCTGCTCTCATTAAAGTTGGGGTCTTCAACTCAATGTTATAAACAAGAGAGATGAACACACCAAGAAAAATAACAAAACAAAAAGGATTGATCACATAAGAAATCAGCAGTGCGTCGTCCTACAAATCGAAGAATGTGCAATAAAATGAAGGCTTGAATGAGATAACCATTATCTCAAAGTTCAATGCCAACAGAAAATTGTGAGGCTTACAAGAAATAATGTCCCTGTTGCAAGGATAAGTCCGGACAGACACTATGAAATCCATTATTTGCTTACATAGGCTATTTGATTAGGGAAGAAGTGATCACTGTTCAGTAGAATGAATCAAGTGTGGCACTTCAATAGAAGTCTTAGTATGGATGTAGAAGTTGAATTGATTCGATTCAGGAATAGGTTGTAACTTCCAAAACGTGTTTAGGCTCTTTCTTCTCTCTGTCAGGTAAGCAGCAAAGCAAGATACTGACCTTTTATGTAGTAGTGCTGAGGTTACGTACGAAAGAAGAGGTCTCTATCTCTCTATTTCGCTTGGGCCTTCATATCATATTTTTGTCTTTACTGTTCTGAATTACCATGAGGACAAGATTCTGTTGATAAACACAACCAAAATTCTAGTTCTGTTTGAATAAGAAAAGTATTATTTTACATGGCAATCAGTCGAACCTCCATACAACAAAAACTGATATAACGATGAACGCTATATGACCCAATTTTGAAGAAACCCCCATGAAATGATAAAAACATAATATATATTTTTAATTTACTTACTTTTCATGTTCATTATTTCAATTTTCACTTGGTATCACACCCTTAAAGATGTTTTCCATTATTTCGTATATCCTCTTTCATATTTTTGTTGACTGATCTTGACATTCTGTGAAGGGGTGTATTATAATAGAACTTTACCTCCTTCAATGGTGAGTGACCCTCAACAGGATTTTTCTTTATTGTTTCTGCCATTGTCTTTCTGACTACTGGTGCCTTTCACATCCGAGTGTTACTTGTTAATGATGGTAGTAGGTGTGACACGAAAACAATTCAGTTCCGAGATTAAATTAGCTGCATTCAGTGATTTAGATAGGAGATTAAAGCAGACTGAAGTGGCTAAAAGATACAAGTTTGCGCAGTCAACAATTGCAACATTCAAAAGAAATGCAAGGAATTGGAGGACAGTATTGGAAGTGGTAAAATTAAACCTAACGTGAGTGTTTAAAAAATGTGACAGCAGAAGACATTGGCATTGCTACCTTCAAGTGGTTTAATATCTCTAACCACCAGATCATCTGATTGTGCTCGAAGCAATAAGAAATACGTACCGCTATGTTGCTGAATACTTTAAAACCAAAAGACAGACTATAATTACTGATTAAAAGAAAAGAAAAAAAAACTCGTTTGAATGTTAAATCAATTCGTACGTCTAGTAGGGTAATCAAATGGCGAGTAAATGTTATTTTATAGTATGTAATGTTATTTCATACTGTTACTCTCTTTCAGAACTTAAAGATGGGTAAAGTTTCATAAGCCTTGAGTACAACAATAACCCGATATAATGATACAATTTTCCCAGCACCCAGAAAATTGTTGTATCGAAGTTCGACTGCATTTTATGTAGGTAGTTATTTGGAGAAAGTGATCCTCTAAATTATTTACTTCTTAATTAAAATATCTTCGGGTTACAGGAGCAATTGGAGGAATTGCGACGAACTGCCCCCAGCGTCGACCCAGCCCAGGTGTCACAGCTGCTGTCTTGCTGCCACTCTCTTTTGTCACCAGAATCTTCTGCCCTCGGACTGCCTGACTTTCCAGCTGACAACTTACCAACAGCTGCCAAGTTATTGGTGAGTTTAGATTGAGTAGATTCGAATCCCGGATAAGATGGCTGATGCCTGTCATGGGTGCTGCTCAACAACCCAAAATGAATTGTCAGTCATATTTTTGGATGTTACTTATGAAAGACCACACAATTTACTTTAGATTAAAAAAATGAACACACACAGAATGTTTCCGTACTATGCCGAAAAACTTGCAAGAGGTGTTCAGTAATTTAGAGGAAAGTATCTCATACTTTGAGAAGAACACAGGATAGGTAAAGTCTCCTTACTGTATAACAGTAGTCAACAAATTTTAACTTTTTGCCTACCTCACGAACAAAGCTGGGCAATTCTTACAAAATTATAAAATCGACCCTGCTGATTGCGAAAATGACAGTAAAAACATGTAGTATTTTTGTGTAATAGATTCAGAATGACGTTCATTAATAAATCACGTGTTTATACATTTCAAAATACTAACTTAAAACATTTAACGCTATTAAACTTTCTAAATGAGGAATTTTGAAAGAGAATACATTATTACGATACAAAGTTGGGAAGTGCTTTTTACAAAATCGAGGAAAAGTTTGAAAAACGAGCAGAGCGAGTTTTTCATTTTCCAAGATTTTGTAATGCACTTCACAAACGTGTACTGTACAACATTTTTTGCACGATCATATTTTTAAAATTGCAAATACAATATATTTTGAATTGAAAATTTAGAACAATATTATTCCAAAACCTTCGCAAAACTATACTGTAATGGCAACTAAGTAACAATAAGTATACGTCTATTTCAGAATAGTTTTATGTTTTATGTTTTGAAGAATGGTTTCCCTAGCAACAAGTTTCTGTGTGGGAATTCTAACTTTCAAAGCCTAACAACAATAGCTGTAAATACACCAAAAATTCGATCATACAAAATGCATTATTACAGTATTACAAAACAAATAACCACAAAATATAAAAACCCTAAATGATGAAATAATAAAGATGGCCATTACTCCTCATTTGATATAAAACACAGGATATTTTTCTGAAATAGAAAAGGCCATTGAGTTCAACAAGATATAAATTTTATGAATTATAATGAAAAGGAAGGTGAAATTAAAAAAAGAAATAATGATGATACGGCAGCTGCGTCTGTGACTCAACACTACTGCGCTGGTCTTCTGTTCAAGCGGCCTAGTTTCTATCCCTGGCGTTATTGCGATAGAACTTGCAGTGAACAAAGAAATGTATAAAAAATAATAAGATGTGTAACATTAATTCATTGCAAAGAATGTGTATGGAAAACAAAATAGTGTACGTACTAAATAAATAGGAACACATTATTTGAGGCAAATATCTACGTACTAATTACAGTATTGTATTTATAGCTTTAAACAAGCAGAACTGAATCGGCCGTGTTGGTATGGCAGTAGGTTACTACGGACTAGAAGGGTCCGAATTCAAGCCCAGACTAGAGAGAAATGTTTAATCCATAACTTCCAGAATTCCTTTAGGATCAACCTCTTACAAAATTTATTATGGGGTCTTCTTTGGGGGGGAAGGGGAGTACAGGTGGCTAGAGTGTAATGCTGATGCTGATCACATCACCTTCTAGTATGAAGATTGAGAAAACGTAAGAGTTCTACTTTTCTGTCTCCATGCAGCTGAGTGACATAAACTCGCACAATGATAAGAAGGGAGCTGTCTTTAGCTTCATCTATAGCACAAGCCTGCTTTTGCCGATATAATCATGGCAGTTTTGGGTTACTACGTGTTTCTATTTTTCAACTTCACTGATGAGACATTTTACCCTAGTGTAAGACCAACTTATCAAAGTCTTCAAAGAAGATTGGTAGATAAGATTTTTAATTAACTATCCTTTGTAACTACAGATGAAATGATAATGTGTACACATATGAACAGTGAGAAAAAACATGCTTCCATAACAAATTTCATGGGAACTTTTTGATGTAAGAAAGTAGCATTCCTTTAGTAGCAAATCAACAGCTGACTAAATTGTGACTAAATCTTGCCCTTTATCCGCAAAGAGATTGCACATATCTGTTTTAACTGCTAATCTTCATTACATACATTTGAGATATGTTATGCTTTCAGGAGGCTTTACCTGGCTTGCCACTCTATGAGGTACTGTATCGGCTGTACCCTTACAATAGCTTCTTGGCAAGGGAAGGAAAGCAGTCTGTGGAGGGGTTACTAACCACGTTTCATCTGCAAACTTCGAAGGATCAGGGCTCTGCCAGTATACAAGACGTAACTCTGGCAACACAGGACCACGTGGGTGGAGTTAGGATGAACTACAATGGTCAGCAGGCTGACTTCCAGGTGAGGAACTCAGTTGCGGTTTTTAAACACATACAGAAAGATGTAAATTTCGACATGATCAAGATTTTTGTCTGCTTTCAATGGAAGATTATATGAACACCACCTCTTCCTCTCTTCTTTCTCCTACTCTTCTCCTCGTCTTCTTCTTCTTCTTCTTCTTCTTCTTCTTCACTTCTTTTCTATTTCTCTTCCTTCTCCTCTATTCCTTATTCTCCTCTTCCTCCTTTTCTTTTCCTCCTTGTCCTCCTCCTATCCTCTTCCTCATGCCTCTTCTCCTACTGCTGCTGTTGTTTGGATTTGTATTTGTGAGAAAGGTGGTACATTCACACAAAATGTGAGTTAAAGACTCTTCTATCAATTAACAGCCTCTGTATGTGGGGTTGTCACTGATGCCCAAGAGATGAAGATGCTTCTCAAATTGACTGTGTCCTCATAGGAAATCAATAACTAGTTTGATGTGTTTTCTGGAAAGTCGAATGAGTTTTTCACTCCCTTTATGAGTCGGTTCCTGATTGAACTCTTTTGCATGTCCTTGGCCTTTTTAATGTTTTTCCAAAAAATAGCTAATTTTTTAAGCATTAGCCATAAGTAAGTAAGTAATTTGTTAATGTGATTGCACACTGCTCTTATTGCTGCTGTTACTACTAGTCCTACTACTACTACTACGCACCATCTGCTTGCCCATAGACCTGGCACAGCTGACGATCGATTTCAATCGGCGCTATGCCCTGTGCATTCAAAAACTTTATCACTGACCGCACTTCACACTCGGTGGGAGCTGGAATAGGAACATCTTCAGCCAATGCAACGAAGCTACTGAGACCACTCGGAAAGTTCCGCTAGCGCATGCGCCATGCCAGGACATTACTCTGTCACATACATGCAGTCGCTTTGTGCAACATTTGGTTTGCTAGCTGTGAAACGAGCGGGAAAGTTACTTTATGGACGCGTCTCGTACCATCACCTTATTTTCTTCCTTCTCCTTTCCTTCTGCTGTAATGAGGAGTGCTCTCATCAGCTGCATTTACCGTTCTCCAAAACACATTTTTGCATTGTTGCAGGTGGTGTGTGGTGCAGGGGAGCGGTTGTCTTTACCAGGAGGCTTTATACAGACCAAGTATCAGGAGCAGCTGCTGGCTCAGTTACTCCAGTCTCATCTGGTGGGTGACTTCTGTGTTATTGGACCTCGAGGATGTGGCAAGAGTGCAACAGTTAACAGATTGGCAGCTCTACTCAACTACCAGATAGAGCCAATTGTCTTATATCAGGTGAGGATATCAGTATTGACAGTGATTATTCCTGTATCACTGTATCAATCTTTGGGTTCTTTGTCTGATTCTAACTGAAGTAACTTCGTAGAATGTGTTCATTTCAGATTTGGGTGTGCAAGTGCTTCACTATGCTATGTAGTTGAGCAATTAATGTTTTGACTGTTTAGTTGGGTATTTCTAATAAATTGGAAAACTGTGTTAGGGGAGATTTCTTCGAGATACATTCTTTCCTGTTCTTATTTCACTATTTCTTCAATCATATTTATTCAGAAAATAAATATCGGTATATAGTTCGTTCAAATTATATTGACACTGTTACATGCACGTATATTTGACGGTAACAAGAGTGCAACAGTTATACACTTTGGAACGTGGTTCAGGGACTAGGAAGAAAACACACACACAGGTAATGTTGTTTTATCCACATGAGACACGATTGTTTACTATTTTAGAAAGGCTGAAGATGTGAGGTGTTAAAAATCTGTAATTGGGCATGATTTTATGATGCAGGATATGACGTCACGGGATCTCATTCAGCAGAGAACAACGCTACCTAATGGTGATACAATATGGCAGAATTCCCCTCTGGTAACTGCTGCTCTCGAGGGCAAGATGGCTGTGCTCGACGGCATCCATAGGATCCATCCCAGCACACTCGCTGTCATTCATAGGTATGGTACTCTTCAAAATATTTCAATATATCACGTTTATTGTGCAAGGAAAAATTTATGAAGCTTGTACTTCACATTACTTCTGAAAATTTTATAACTTTGAATCAACTCCTCCTTACCAGTGGTAAGATGTGGTACATTTAAGTATGAAATTGTGCATTCTTTTTATATTGTATATATTTGAATTTATGACCATTTGCGTGTAGTCTGAAGCAAGTATATTTTGAGAGAGAAGAGGAATGATAACTTTTCACTTATGCTAATATGACTAGGAACAGTTAATTTTGCTTGACGAAAGTAGATCCAGGCTTCCAAACATTACGTTTTTCACAATATATTTATACTAATGAAGATACCTATCAGCACGTTACGAATATCAATCATTACCTCGCTCTCCCTCTCCCTTCCTCCCTCTCTCTCCCTCTCCCTTCCTCCCTCTCTCTCCCTCTCCTCCCCTCCCCTTCTCTCCTCTTCCTTTCCCTCTCCTCCTCCCATCCATCCTCCCCTCTTCCTTGCCCTCTCCCCCTCTCTCTCTCTCGGCCTCTCTCCTTCCCCTCCCTCTCCTATCCAACTAGTTGTTAGAATAATTCTTATAAAAAAAGGTTGTTATTGATTAGTTGTTGGAATATTACAAAAAAGGTTGTTATTGATTAGTTGTTGGAATATTACAAAAAAGGTTGTTATTGATTAGTTGTTAGAAAATTATAAAAAGGTTGTTATTGAAGTACGACTGCTCACCAGCTTCGTCTGTTACCTGTACTCACGCATTGAACTTGTCATTAGTATGAAGAATATTTATTTATTCAAGTGCAGTGGGACTTGACAATGTCATTGCCCATAAAAAATTCAGGTAAGTCAACAGAAACACAATACATCACTGGTGGAGTGAAAATTTTTGCTCTCAATGTAATGCACACAAATTTGCTTTAAGTGTCTAAATAAACATTCGAAAATATATTCTTCACTGATCATCTTCCTGTCATATTATAATCCTGTAAGAACTGTTACGTTTACAAGAAATTTTGTTCCTCAATTAAGTATTCAGTTACCTTCATTAACTCATGTAGAGAACTAAATAACTTACATTAAAGTCAGCCATTTAATTAATTGCTTCTGCAATAGATCTCGCTAATTCTGTAGCATCATCTTCCATCCATAAGGTAGGCGCTCATTTACCAGAAGGACATTAGTACAGCACATTCGGATGTTTATTCTTTGCATTATTTTAAATGGAGCATTTGCCCACTTGGCCATATTGCCTCTGTCTGCATGACTGGATTTCGTCCAGAAGTGTGGCCAAAGAATTCTAAACGGATTTCTGTATGGTCCAAGATCGAAATAAATAATGTCATTGCAAATATTTCGATTGCAAGGCTTCCAATCGCAGTAATATTGAAGGTATAATGAAATGGATGATGCGAAGCTTATTTTATTAAGTCCAACAGTATGAAGAGCTTATAATTTATGAAATTAGAATTATAAATATGGAGAAAGAACATGGATGAGATTGGAAAAATACTAAATTAACCAGGTATGTCCTTCATAGTTTATTTAAGTTGCAGAGCTATTCATTTTATTTCCAGTTCAGTTCAGAACACTACAGTGAAATAATGCGCTCTAGCGATAAATTGCAACACTATTTGATGATTAATTCGGAAAGTTAGCAATACTATAATAAAAATCTGAACGCAACGAACGAATTTTTTCCGGTACTGGTAAGTGTGCGCCTACCTTTATGCTTTCATGAGCATGGCAGTTCTGTATCACTAGGGTTTGTGTATGTCCTGTATTCTATGGGAACATCCCTTATTATGAGGTTGTGTCCCAGCATCCCAATAATCTTCTTCGGGACTCAGAATTGTCCCGTATTTTGTAGATTTGTGTTTAAAATTTCTATTCTTAAACTTAAAACATATAATTGCCAAGAAATCGATAGCTCTTGTTCATAAAAGTGTCTTACCAATTGGTAATACTGTCATGTGACACTAGCGGACGTGGTAATAACTATGTTAGGATTGAAAGACTGTTTTCCCAGATGAACTCCTTATGGACAAACAAAAAGAATAGGTTATCTGTAGAAACTGTGAAAGCTATGCTTATTGTTAAAGTGTTTTTAATAAGAACTGTGTATAATTTCGTACAACATAAATCATTCTTTACTTGAGAAAATACATTCATCTGAGAAGTATATCACAGGGAAAGCTCAATGATTTAGTATTGTTTAAAGTGCAATTTTAATATTGTTACACTGGTACCACAGTCTAGTATATACAGTCACGAAGCTTGGGTTGTGAGGGTACTAGGAACAATTGACTGTGCAGATACTATTTCGCATTGTCCGTAATGAGACAATAGTAGCGATCCTAGTGGTTAGCAACTATCTATGGATGCATATTTACTACGTATTGAGCTTCGCTACTGTATATACTAGACTGTACTAGTACCCTACAATTAATGTATGTTCTTTTCCCTTTGCTGATGTTCGTAAATAAGAAAAACAATAAAATTTGGTTACTTTATTCAAACCGAAAGTGTCCCATATATATATATATATTTTTTTTTTAAATAGTATCTGAACCCTATGTATAACTACTATACATAATATGATGTAACAGGTTATAAATTTCAATAGAATTTCACACAAAATGTAATGTTTATTCATTGCTCGTCCAAAGGCATTGTTGAACTTCTTATCAAAATGTCTTATATATGAAGCATAATCAAGACTGTTTTAGCAAAAGCTAAGTGGGCATGTCTAAAGATGTCAAAATTTGCATGGAAGTAAAGTAATAATTTCTACTTGACTGCTGCAGAAGGGAGACTTTCTGGTTATTCATAATATATGTACAACAAATTTAGTCTTGAAACTTTTCGGACATAGATTGTAGTTAGAGACAGGAGTTATGGTCTGTCTCGAAAGTATTCAGACTTTTCAGAGGTAACCCCGGAAAAAACCTCAACCAAGTAACTTGTCCCGACTGGGATTCGAACCCGGGCCACCTGGTTTTGCGGCCAGACGTGCTGATCGTTACTCCACAGGTGTGGACATGTAAGTTTATCTTTGACTTTGATTGATGAGTGGGAGATCTTGTATGGGGCGTTGTATACCGTCTTGATATTGAATTTCTTCAGTAGTTTCCCAATTCTGTCTGTGGTTCCTTCTGTATGGGAGGAAGGCCTTCTGTTTCATGTTTATAGGTTCAGGATCCTGTTCTTGTGCTTCTGGTCGTGAATTCTTGTATGTGGACTTCCTTATAACGTTGTCATATCCATTGTTTTTTAAGGTTTTATGTAGGAATTGAAGTTCTGCTTGTAGGTTGTCAGAGTCACAAGTTCTATGAGCGCGCTTGATGAGAATTTTGATGACCGATCTCTTGACTCCTGCGTGGTGGTGTGACGAGGCGTGTAAGTATCTATTGGTGTGGGTAGATTTCCTGAAAACCGAGTGGCCGAGGGAGCCATCATTTCTCTTCTTAACCAGTCTCCATCCAGGAATGGGAGTTGATCTTCGTATTCTAATTCCATGGTGAACTGTATGCTGGGATGCTGTGCATTGAGGTTGGTCAGGATCGTGTGCAAGGTTGCTTCACCGTGTGGCCATATCGCAAATGTGTCGTCAACGTATCTGTATCATTGTTTATCGAAATGAAGTTTGACATAAGACAGAAATTATTGGAAAATTTTGTCTGGCATACTTCCGTTCAAGGAATCATTTACGTGCCATAACTATACGATACAGCAACTTCAGTTTCCTTCTCTTAAGAAGGAAGCCATTTTAAGGATTGCCCACAAACTTTCGATGTAATGACAACCATGGCAACCACTCAACCTCTATGGATGATTCTCGTCTTTACATTGCTTTGAGAAATACATCTCAAAGACAGGGTGGTGAGAGTGAAAACTAAATATTGTTTTCAGGCTGGTTCATGACCGAGAACTACAGTTGCATGATGGGCGCAGGCTGGTGCGACATGACCGCTTTGATGAGTATAAGAATCGCCACAACCTGTCTGAGGAGGAACTGAGCAAATCAGGTGTCCTCAGGATCCACCCTGCATTCCGCATTGTGGCCCTGGCAGAGCCACCAGCACAAGGTATGAGTTACTTGAAAGCTCTGCAAAAACGTTGTTTGTGATCTTAAAATATCTCTCTATGAAAAATTTGTCACTCATGTTTTTGAGATAGAAAAACAATAGAATATCTTACACTTCCTTGCCTGGAAGCATATCTTAGACACAATGACTTTGTGTGCTACAGGCTTCACAAGTCCTGACACTTCTTCATTTGAATGTTTTTAAGTTTTATATAAAAAGTATTTTAGTGATGACTGCGTAAAACACAACTGTCCGGTAACTATCTAACGTGTCAGTGACTTACTTCATACACAATTCATTTTAGTAAAACAAAGCTCTTACGAACACAGAACGAAGTAAGACTGGACTGTGATAGAACAAGGCAAAAGAGAAAGCATTTTTGTTGTAAGAGAGAAAACATTTTTGTTGTGTCTACTCTAGGTAGAGATGAAGATGTTAACTTCAGTGTTCTATTAAAAGCATAATAATATAGAGACCCAGGAGTATCCATGAATATATTAATACATATTGCAGAACAAATCTTAAGCATGTTACAGCTTTTCGTTTCATAGATATATAGTGCATACATTTTACCTTTCCACACTTGCAAAGGTAGAACAGAAGTGGCAATGCACAGTGCAGCTGCCCACATGCAAGAGTGGAAAAATGAAATGTATGCGCTGTGTGTATATATAGTATATAAATGCAAGAAATTTAAATAAAGTTCGGAGCTTATAAGAAGCATGTGTTTTACATCAGTTACATTAAGTGAAGTCACATGCATGTACATACTCTCTTTTATATGTTTACGCATTTGTTAAGAGTGCTACAGGTAAAATACACAGAAACATTTAATGGCCTCTAAACTCAACACCATATGATATATATTTTTTTCATGTATGTTTATAAAATTACCGTATTTTCTCGAATACCCCACGCACTTTTTTCCGGAATATACAAGTAAAAAATACGGGTGCGCAGCTTATTTGAAATGAAGTTGGCAACATTGCCTGATTTTCTTCCTGTTGTAACTCCCAAGGTGGTAGTGTATGTCATTATCTTCCCATGCAGGTATTTCATTTGTTAACATTGTTAAATAGGGAAAACATCGCAGAATGAAGATAATAGTGATGTCAGGTATTTATTATAACAAACCACGTAGTATCATACAGAATAAGGGTAGTTAATTTACTGACGCATGCTATTAATGTTGCACGATATCATGTAAATGGCCATCTAAACAAGATAACTGACATGTGTACAGTGTGTATGCATAGGTATTCGAGAAAATGCGGTATTGTCTTAATGCCTAATAGTATGTTTCGTATTAAAATTCCATATTTTGTCCAGGCATGTCACATTAATAAATTCTAGAGTTTTGTTGTGGTAATAATGCTGTCTGTTACTGCAGCATTCTTAACAGCTGACATGAGAAAGCTTCTCAGGGACAGATTACTTTAGATTTGAGGCAGGGTACACCCTATAAGATGTGTAAGTAAAGACCACTAGATTCCGGCTGGAGCTGAGTCCTTGAATCTTTGCTTTCATACAAGATTTTAGTTTTGCACAACTGAAGCTGAGCTACTTTCTTGGACCTATAAGCCAAAATAGGGATTCGCTGAAAGATATTCTTTAAATTTTGCTTAGTACTATGACAGTTCTCGTAGGATTTTCTGTAGGCAAAGAAGCTAAGAGAAAGATTTAATTCGAGAACTTCACTTTCTCCTATCTTTGTCAATCTTTTTTTAAGTTCTTATTTGCTCGCACGAAGTACAAAGAAAAATTCTGCAAAAGATTTTGACAAAAATATACGTACTGGTATGTACTCTCTGATTCCTGATACTGTAAAAATACGTGGTATGTATCCTATTTATGTGAGGCTTTTTCTTCAAGTTAGAAATATTTTATATTCAATTCTTAGAAGAGTCAACTTATCCAGGAAGTACGTCCTTGAAGTGTCATATTTTTTATTCCAGATTTGTTTTGTATCGCATAATAAATATTAGTGGGTAAAACATTAAAGATCATATATCCCCAGAAATGTTTTCTTCATAGCAATGATTTTTTTCAGTACAAGAGATCTTGCATTGCGTAGTAGAATTTACCATGTATTACTTCGATCTGAGAAGAGACAACCTCCATATAGTCCTCTCTGTAATAGAGATGTTTCGAAACATCAAGCAATGGTTATTGTCTTCGACGTCTTTACAGAAGGCTTCTGAATTTACGAATAAAAAGGTGTTTGAAAAACTGTGGTCTTGACAATTCATTTTACTCAACTTCTTGACATGTGCAGGCACCATGACAGGTCAGTGGCTGTCGGCAGAAGTCCTGAGTCTCTTCCTTTTCCACGAGATGCGACCCCTTGCACTGCATGAAGAGGTCCACATTGTCAAGTCCTTGGTAAGGTAACTCTACTGGAAACCTATGAAAGTCTTGATAGCAGAGTTAGGACCTTGTTACTTTCGATACCTCAATACACTTAATACTTGGGAACATCGAGAATGATTAATACTTTTGGAAAAAGGACTCGATACTTCTTAGTTTCAGAAGTTCTCTTTCTTTCTTTTTTCTTTCTCTTTCTTTTTTTTTTCTGTTTCTTTTCTTTTTTTTTTTTTTTTTCTTTTCTTTCTTTCCATTCCTAATACTTATGTAAAAGATTTTGAGATCGTGGTATATGCATTTCTTTTCTGCGCTTTACAGAAATGTGTAGTCTTTTCCACCATTCAGAAATACTTTGTATAGTACATTGTAATATAATCCTCAACTGTGGTAAACCATAGGGTGTGATTTGAAAACCTGTGATTTTGTCGCTGTGACAGGTTTGTCACTGTTTCTGACTGTGACTATAGTTCCAAAATCACAGCTCTTAGAAATCACCATTTCCAACTGATATATGACTCATGGCTATGGTGACTGATGTACGTATATGTGACAGTTCCAGAATCCGGACAACTACAAGTTATAAGATTAATTTGGATAATATAACTGGGAGCTAATTAATTTTTGTCCCACTCATAAGGTTAACATTGGCAACTCTTCATTACTCAAGCTACATTACACTCGCTATATTCTTCCATGAATGACTTACCTAATCATTCATAAACATTCTTGGGGGATATGTACGTGCCAATACAGCTTAGAGTGTGTTTGTTATACTTGCCACGCTAATCATTTATTGTTGATATAAGACATAGCATCCGTATTATCAATTTGCACAAGAGCAATAAATGTAAACATCTGTCGCCTCGTGATGAGAAACATTCACAATCACCAACAATCCTCTAAAACAAAAATCACACTGTGACAAAATTGCTATTATCTGTCAAATTTATTTTTCCGAAACTGTCACAATTCGGAAATGTGATGGCAAAACACTGTCACACCCCCACCTCTAATTTCAATAGTTCCAGTTGTGGGGTTGGGAATTCTCTCAGTAGCTGTGTGTAAGAGGAATTGCTAGAGAAATTGACATAGCCTATTATTGTAAAAGGTTTAGTATTGATACTGTCTCCTCAGAATAATTCTGTTCAGGTATAAGACATGTGAATGAGCACCAGATGTCTAACTAAAATTGACAAGATCCGGTATTCCCCAGCAAAATAATGTACTTAAACCTGGGAATTCCTTGACTTTTTCTTGAATGAGACGAGACCAATGAAGAGCAGAATATATTAGTAACATGTTATAAGTGCAGACAACCTGACACCACAAACAATTGCAACTGTTTTTTATTAGAATACCATTCTTACTTCGAATGTGGGATTAACCGAAAGAATGGGAAAGATTCTAATAAAATAATTCTCAAACCAACACTTATACTCACTTTCCAAGTTGTAATATCGAGCATCAAAGTTCTAAAAGAAGTATCGATATCAAGTATCGAGAAAATGTGGTATTGACCCAATTTTACTTGATAGTAATTATAAATATGAGCTGAGACATTGTTGATCATGATGATTTGTTTCTGAAGGACGAAAGAAGTTTGCATATTTTCTTTTTTGTAGTTTTGTAACAAAATACTGGGGAAACCTATAATACAATTATCGTTTTCTGAGCATGTACTGTGCTTAAAAATTGTACTGAGAATTTCTAGACCAAGTATTGGTCTATCAGATGAATGCACTAGGAACTCGTATACAAATTTCAGATAAAATAATGTTTTAATTTGTGGCACCATCATTCATTAGGTCTCTTTTTTCATATTTATTGTTACGACACGAAATGTCAACTTTGTCAACCAGTACAACATATACTGTGGCTCATAGGAAAATTATAACTTGCCATATATTTCGGTAAGAATGAAATAGAGGGAGTGTATTTATACATATATAGTGTTATTTAGCCTGCTTTAACCTGTAAACATCAGCCAAAATTCTACAGTTTTAACTCCATGTTTATATGTGAGAATCTATAAGATTGATTAGTTTTGAGGAAGTCAGTACAAAGTAACTCGTATAATGATTCCCAAACTTTGTTCTGCTGTCCTAGAAATGTCTTAATTTATTTGTTTATTATTATTCTGTTAATATCTGTTTTGTATTTACATGAAAGAAACGTGTATCTACAACAGCAACAGAAGTATCTACAACTTACAATAGCGCCAGAACTGCTTCCTTCAACAGTAAACAGTTTTTCATTTTTGTCGTGACATTCTCGAATGTTTTAAATATATATTTTGGCTTATTTGTCACAACTCTGTGAAACTACTTCTTCAGCAGTGTCTGTGTTGAAAGCAAGTACAGTGCAAAAATCAATATTGATAACGAAATGAGAATGGTGTGGTGTCCAGTTTGATTTTTAAGATTTGAGGAACTCTTCCAGTGATCTTCAACTCTCGGCCTTCGAAAGTTTTTTTTTGTGGCTCTTTCAAATATGTAACATAGGTAATTCATAATCCATAAATATAATTTTTTCATAACTTTATGGTAACATATAGTTCATAATAAAAATAATTAAAACATATTTAACACATCTTTCGCAAGAATTATGTGGCTGGCTTGCTTGCTTCTAGTAGATTTTAATTTAATACCGGTACTTCATTCAAAAACGATTGAAGTCCATTGAGCTATGTACTGCCCAACAGATGCATATAATAATAATAATAATAATAATAATAATAATAATAATAATAATAATAATAATAATAATGCAGTATATTATAAAATGAAATATTTTATTTATTATTATTATTATTATTATTATTATTATTATTATTGTTTTCGTTGTTGTTGTTGTTGTTAATTTTAAAAGATACTATTAAAATGTAAATTTTTTAAGATTTTAGAACGTAACTATTAATAAATAGAACTGTTAAATATTTCTTCTCGCCTAAGAGCTCCGTGAAGAATTGCTAAACTGCCAAAGGCGCCGTGAATCAATAAATTTTGGGAACCTCTAATGTAGTATATTCCTTTGAAAAAAAAAAGTTTACAATAATAAACTCCTGGCTTATATTTTGTTTGAACGTGTGCTCAGTATGGACAAGTAGGAGAGTCACTGGCGAGTGTGATGAAGCTGGCTCACAAGTTGCGAGCTTCAGAAGACCCAACTCTGCAGTCCCTGGCAGGATCCCTATCCACCAGACAGCTTCTGCGCATTGCTCGACGCATGGCCACATATCCAACAGACAGTGCAGTGGCCGCCATTCAGCAGGCTTGTCTAGCGAGGTAATATGTTAATTTGAAACATCAGTGTTGTTGTGAAGTTGTTTGCTGTTCTCGCATTGTGTATTTTTACTAACTTCTCACAGCCACCGGCATAGCTCAGTCGGCTGAGGCGCTTGCCTGCTGATCCGGAATTGCGTTCATGCGCAGGTTCGATTCTCGCTTGGGCTGATTACGTGTTTGGGTTTTTTCCGAGGTTTTCTCCAACTGTAAGGCAAATGTCAGGTAATCTATGGTGAGCCTGCGGCCTCATCTCGCCAAATATCATCTCACTATCACCAATTCTATCAACGCTAAATAACCTCGTAGTTGATATAGCGTCGTTAAATAACCAAGTAGAAAAAACTAACTTCTCACTTCTTTATTTACTTCATGTTTTTCTTACTTCTTCTTTAAATTATTTTCTTCTTTTCTCAGTCTTTTTACTCATATCTCTTCCTTTCATTCTTTCTTTGTTGCATTCTTCTTTATCTCCTACTTCCTATTTTTTATGTCTTCCTTCCTCCTTCCTTTCCGTTTTCTTCCTTTTGTTCTATGTTCCTTTCGGATTTTATTTTCTGTTTGTTTCTTTTTTCTCTTTGTTCATTTACTTCTTTATTTCCTGCAGTTTCTCTCCCCCATGCCGCACATTTTATTCTTTCAACCATGTTCAACTTTCTAGGTTTGTGAGTGTCTGTGAAAGATGTAATATGTTTCTTGATTTTCTTGTGTAAAAAAATAAACAGATCTTAGTAACCTCGTCAGAATAACTTCGATTTATCTTGCCAGGTGTCATTAAACTGAATAAATCCCTGTACAGATACCTTGGGAATTGCCTCTAATTAAGATTTAAAAGGGTTAAAACTAGTCATTATACAGTAGAGTCCTGATTATCTGGACTATATGGGCGAGGACAATCTGGATAAGTAAAAATCCGGATAATACAGAGGGTGAGAGCACTATGTGGTTTTTGATCCTGTAATCTTAAAGGGACAAAGGTCGGACTCAGTAATGTATAAAGACATTACTCACATGTACGTAATAAACGAGTTTTTATTCATAATACAATACAATAAGTAATTGATTTAAAAAAATTGTTATTGTTCAGTACTGTTTATATATACATACACTACTGTAATAAAAAAAAGATCTGAATACCACAGAAGGCCGGATAATCAGGACTCTACTGTATGCAAAGTTATCTCTGGGCCACTTGCTAATATAATAGACAGTAGTCCAAACCAAAACTTACCTTAACTAAAGAAAAAGAGGATGAAGAAACATTTTGTGGGCCAGCAGACAACAGTCTGGTAACAAATGAAATCCTATTTTGCGTAGGTTCCTGCCCTCTTTGGCACGCCAAGCTCTAGATACTATTCTAAGTGATGCTGGCATCAGCAGTGCAGGCCCACATAACGTCCCGTCTGCTGCAGTCTGTGAAGTCCAGGGTAACATAGTGAGAATTGGCAACACAACTGCCCCTCGATACCAGACATCTGCCACCAGCAAAGTGCCAGATGTGCTCTTCTTCGATGTGCCTCAGGTGAGTAAGCAATTTTCAGACAGTGACATCAAGGAAATGCAGGTAATAAAGTGCGTGGGCCACCAGCATAGCTCAGGAGGTGGTGTGTTTGCCTTCTGATCTGGAGCTTCACATGGGTATGGGTTCGAATCCTGCTTTGGGTTTTTTCTGAGGTTTTTCCAAACTGTGAAATGAATATCAAATAATCTCATGGTGAATCCTCGGCCTCGTCTTACCAAATGCCATTTCGCTAACACCAGTTCTACCAATGTTAAGTAAACTGGCAATTTATAGCTGATAACCTTATAAAAGAAAAGTATTTTGTTTATTTTGCAATTGTCACGTTGGCTTCTTATGATGGGTAATCTATTCATTTAAGTGCTATGCCAAGCGATCTGAAAGAACAGTTAAATGAAATGTATTAAATATTGCTAAATCATGGTCATGTTAGGAAAAGTGAATCAGTCTTTTTAAACACTCTAACTTCTCAACTCAAAACTATAAACATTTAAGACATTAGGCCTACTAAGGATTTGCCCCAAATATTTTAGGCTGAATTTGAACCAACTAACAGGTGCAGTAACTTGAATATATGTAAATTTAGGTGAAATTCTGCATAGTAGAAATGGAATTTGTTTTAGATAGAGATGATGCAATGATTTTTTTTTCTGGTCTCAAGTACCATTTTCACTGCCATTATTCCATCAAAACAACAGATGCATAATAGTACCATAAGATTCTGATGTCAGTGGGATATTTAACACTTTCCCATTACAGAATTCATTTCTTATTTCTATTTGACATATGAATGGAATATTTCAAATAAATAACTAAATTATATAGGTAAATAAATAAATAAATGGAGGCATACAAACAGCCAAACAGACACACATACAAATAAGTCTCAGTGTGTTCTGGATGCTTGATAGTTTGCTGATAAGCATTGTGTTGGCAGCACGTGACAGCCCTTGAGCTACTCCTGCAGGACTTCACGCTAGGGGAGCACCTGCTGCTTGTGGGCAACCAAGGTGTGGGCAAAAACAAACTGGCTGATCGACTGCTGCAGCTGCTGAACCGTCCACGCGAGTACATTCAGCTGCACAGGTGAGTGCGACTGTTCCTTCTTAAAGCAATAAAATGCAGACAAATTCGAATAAATTGACTATTACAGTAATTTTTAATTACATATATATACAGGTTGTTAGTAGTATGAGTGAACAAATTTTAACAGGAGGTTCTTTGTATGAAATAGAACCAGTAATTCTAATGAAATATTTTCCTACAATGCATAGTTCAACCAATAAAAAATAAATTATAAAGCAACATCGTTGCCGATGTTTTTATATCTCTTTAAAATTTTAAGTTTTACTATGAATGTTGCAATAGATATTAAAAAGACGAACAATTTATGTCTTTGTCTTTTTTTGCATAAAGTGAACTGTTTATTCACAAATTAATGCTCAATTTTATTTGTATATTCCGTATAACTAAACCATTAGTATTGTACATTGTAACGTTACATTCCCCTCTACCACCCTCTCTTTTCCGAATCAGTTTAACCAACAATCAATGTACACTGAATTAATTTAACTCTAGCAGTAACGTGAGCAACGTGAACAAGAGTAGTGCAAGTATGAGACGATAATAATTATTACAGATTATAATCAGTGGCTCAGATTATGGCTTTTTCACATCAAGAGTATCTTGATATGTTACTTTGTTATGGAAAAGCTCATTGTATAGACTAAATTTCTTAACAGACATGTTCCAAACCTGAGATCTTTTACCGCAGTGGCTCAGAGCATATGAAATATAGGAAGTGTAGTTCCATGGCTAGAAAACCGGGGATCACAGTGATCAAATGGAAGTTTTGGAGGTAGAAGGATCTATTTTGCGAATAGTGGATGAGGATCCGAGTGCAAGCACATGAGGTATTGCACGTGGTGTTGGACTGTCAAATTTTACAGTTCATAGAATCTTGTAGGCACAGTTACTTCGTCAATACCATTTTCAATGTGTCCAGTACCTTGGCTTAAACGATTATCAACCAAGAGTTGAGTTTTGTCAGTGGTTATTGCAACAATGTGAACTTAATCTTCAGTTTACGTCACATAGGCTATATTAGTTACTGATGAGTCATTGTTAACTTCCATAACAATCATACTTGGGCTGACGAAAATCGCATACCGTGAAATAACACCATTTTCAAAATACATTTTCGCTCAATGTCTGGGCTGGAATTATAGGAAACTAATTAATTAATAGGACCATTCATATTACCTCCAAGGTTGACAGGACCCTGGTATAGGCGCTTTTTGCGAAACTTCTTGCCTGATCTTTTGGATGACGTGTCTCTAATTACCCAAACTGTATAGAATGAAACTTAATTTTTTTAATAATTACTAACATTAGCATTTAATTATAGGATATTAATAGCCAGTTAGTGCTCGATACCTTATGTACTTTGATCAAGGGAACAGAGCTTTTGGTAGATGCTACAAAATTGTGGCAAACAAGATGGATGTGGTATATGTTTATTTGGATTTTGTATGCTGTTTCACTTCACAATTGCATCATTATCGCTACTTCACCAATTTATCGACTTTATACAGAGAGAGGCAGTGAAAAGTTACTGCACTATGCAGGGGACATCAGGGAACAGATTGCCCACAACCCATTCTTCGACTCACTGGTAAGCTGTAGCAGTGCAGCCGAGCGTTCAGTTTCATTACGGTAGACCTGAAATCGATTACGCAAACAATTACTTTTTTCTTTTCATGCAGAAAATTTGTGATGTGATTGCAGGGACACAACGGTGCAGACTCTGACCCTGCAGCCCACAGTACGAGGTGGCGTGGTGGTGTATGAGGACTCACCCCTTGTGCAGGCTGTAAAACATGGTCATGTGCTGGTCGTGGATGAGGCTGACAAGGCACCCACCCACGTGACTTGCATCCTCAAGGTCAGGTTGCTAAAGAATTAAGCTGTGGATGTGTGTTGACTACTTTCGAAATCATATCTATGTAAGAACTTCAGTTCTTTAATTTAATGATTTTTACAAATATAACTGTTTCCCTAACGTGCTTCCTTTCATTCATTCATTCATTCATTCATAGTTTTCTGCTCAAGAGCATGTCTTTCACTGCAAACCCAACATTCTCCAATCTACACTATTTTTTTTGCCTTCCTCTTAGTCTCCGCATATGATCTGTATATCTTAATGTTGTCTATTATCTGATATCTCCTCATGCTTCGAATTTTTCTCCCATTTACCATTCCTTCCAGTAAATCCTTCATTAGGCAGTTTGTTCTCAGCCAGTGCCCCAGCCATTTCCTTTTTTTCTTCCTAATGATTTTCAGCATTATTCTTTCTTCACCCACTCTTCCTAGCACAGCGTTATTTCTTATTTTGTCTGTTTATTTCATACACTCGATTCTTCTCCATATCCACATTTCAAATGGTTCTACTCATTTCTCTTCACTTCGTCGTAATGTCCATGTTTCTGCCCCATATAGTGCTACATTCCGTACAAAGCATTTGACTAGTTTCTTCCTTACTTCTGTTTTCTTACTTCTGTTTTCAGAAGTCCGCAGGAGATGATTTTATTTCCATTAAAAGCTTCCTTTGACATTGCTGTCCTCCTTTTGACTTCCTAGCAGCAGCTCATGTTACTACGTAATAGTACACCACAAGTATTTGAAACTATCCACTTCTTCTATTGTCTCATTTCGAATTCGCACATTTATCTTCTTTATTTTCTTCCGATAACCATGGTCTTCGTCTTGTTTGCATTTATCTTCATCCCATACTGCTCACAGCTTCATTTAGCTCCACTAGCATATCCTTAGTAGCATCTCTTCTGCTAACAATGCATCTCATCAGCAAATCTTATGCACTTTATTCTTTTTCCTCTTTCTATCACCCCTCCCGTGTTTTGAAATAGTTCTTCACTAAATTCTCCAAGTAGATGTTGAACAGAGCAGGTGATAAAGGGAATCATGACATATTCCTCTCTCTTTCACTTCTCTCTGACATTTCCTCTCCTATCTTGACTAAGATTCGTTGTTTCATATAAAGATTCTGTTTTCAGTTCACACAAATTTTCTGCAGGATCCCTATAAGTTTATTCCAATCCACTCTGTCAAACGCCTTTTCAGGCCCACAAATACCGCATATACTATACTTCTTTATTTTTCTCTAGGTAGCTGCGAAAGGGTATCTGTCGGATACAGGGGGGAGAGCCATTAATCCTTCCCGTTGAAGGCTTTAAGGAACCAACCTGGACAAATACCCAATGTCCCATCCCTACCTTCCCGTGGTGCAGCTGTTAGTAAGCATAATTTTACGAGCTGAACTAAAGGGAGGGGCTACTCATCCATTAGCACTGGTCAGCTTGATGAGTTAATGACTGAATTCGGTATAATTTTCCTCTATCCAATACCTAATTCCCTTTTTACCCTTTCCTATCCAGTCCTCTGACTGAACTCTTACTTTCTTCGATCCCGACGGCATTAGAGCATTCGAGGCCTAGGGGTTCATTTCCCTTTCCTTCCTCCTCTTTCTACTTTTCTGTTCCTAGTGCTGACCTGCTATGGCACTAAAGTCGTCCTCCAGTGGCTTAAGGAGGGAGAGCTGGTGATCAACAAGATCTCCCAGCTAGGTCCAATGGACCTGTCGACCAACAGCAGGTGTGGTCCTCCAGACATTCTAGGGATTGTGTGTGAATGAAGTAGCCACCAAAACGTTAAAATATGGTGTTCACTTAAATCGGCTACAACTTGCCATTTAACCACTCCAATATGAAATGAGTACCATTAAGGTAAAATTATCCGCAGGTAAAATAGTCCCCCAATCGGATCTCCGGGCGGGGACTACTTTAATGGTACAGAATCAACTAAACATCTTACAATGGAATGCTGGCGGTATAACATCAGCCAAGAAGACTGAACTAGCCAATATACTCTCAGATAATAATATAGATATCTTCCTTATTCAAGAAGCAAACCTTAATGCTGACCAATTAAAATATTTTAATTTTAAAGGTTTTAATATGAAACTGTTACCCAAAGGTAGACAGATCAGTAGTGGAATTCTCGCAGGTACATCAAAGAAATTAATTACAAATTTTCAAATCATAAAATAAATGGATAATCAAGACAAATTAGAACTAATAAAAATTGAAGTATGGAAAAATCAACAACATTTCAAAATCTACAGTGCCTATAACCCACCTAATAATCCCCTTGATCTGACTTTGTTTGATATACAACCTAAAACTATCATAATTGGTGACTTTAACGCCCACTCCCAACTTTGGGGTTACGATAATGTAAACCAACCTGGAAAAATGATCATGGACCTCCTAAATCCTACAACCGCAGAACTTGCCTACAGAAAAGAAGATCCCCTACTTTCAATCATTATTCTGGTTCTGGTACAAATCCAGACTTATTGCTAGTAACATCAGATATCCATCACGAAACCAAGAAAAGAATAATTGAAGACCCGGGATCTGGCCATAGAGTCATCATTGCTTCTATCCATCTCCACCAAAACCGAAGAAAAGAATCCTACAATAACAAAACAACATGGAACTTTAAGAAAGCGAATTGGAAACTATTTACAACAGAACTCGACGAACACCTCAAGGTCAACACACCACTAATGGAAAATACAAACTCAGATAGATTGAACAAATATTTCTGTGAATCTCTTCTTAAAATTGCAAAAAAGCACATTCCACGAGGCAAACCAAAAAAATACACCCCATTCTGGACAGAAAACCTGAATTTATTGAAACAAGATAGAGATAAAGCAAGAACCAAAGCAGAACATAGCAAAACACCAGAAGATACTCAAGATTGGAGGAAGAAGACTGCCATTCTTAAAAAAGCAATCATAACAGCAAAAAATAACAGTTTCAATAAATTTATTGAAGATATTAATTACAGAACCGATAGCGCTAAAACATTTAAATTTCTGAAAAATATTTCCAAAACACAGGAAAATACTAGCCAATCTATTATTCATAATAACAAAACACTAACAGATAGTAGAGATATAGCAAACGCATTTAATAAACACTACTCAAACTCTCACAGATTACATCCCAATATAAAAGAAACTGACAAATTTATCAAAAGAGAATTACATAAAAATAATAAAAAACAATATTAATAGTACAAAACCTGAAATATTTCATCAAAATTTTACTTCCAAAGAATTAACTCTAGCTATACAAAATTTAAAAACCAAGAAATCTCCTGGCCCCGACAACATTCATTCCGAATTTTTTAAACATCTGGGGGAAAAAGCCAAGTCTGTACTTTTATCCATTTTCAATTTATCATGGAACACCTCAATTCCTGCAGCTTGGAAAAAAGCAATCATTGTACCAATTCACAAAAAAGGGAAACCTGCTCATGATGTTAATAGTTATCGCCCAATAGCACTATTAAGCATGATAGCAAAAACCATGGAGTCCATGATCTCCAACAGATTAACTTGGTATTTAGAATCCCAAAATCTTTTATCACCAAGACAAGCCGGCTTTCGACAACTACATTCTACCAATGAACAAGTCATACGCCTCGGCCAAGAAATAAAAGATAGTTTTAACAAGAAAGAAGATACCTTGGCAATATTTATTGACTTTCAGTTAGCATATGACTCTGTTTGGAGAAATAAATTATTACTAAAACTCCAGAAATTAGGTATCTCCAGCAATATGTTCAGATGGATATCAGAATTCCTTAGTCAAAGATTCATTGCCACTAAATTCAATAATTCACTTTCTAGTTACAGACAAACATATCGAGGTCTACCTCAGGGCGCTGTCCTCAGCACAACTTTATTCAATATTTATATAAATGACTTACCCTCCCTATTAGAGGAATCAAACATGAAAACAGCACTATTTGCACATGATATAGTTTTGTGGACTTCCGGATCTTACAGACATAGAGACAAAATTCAAAATTCTGCTCTTAAAGCTCTAAATCAACTACATGAATGGAATACATCAAATTTGATGACACTCAATTTAAGCAAAAGTAACTACCAAATATTTTCACTCGGTAAAAAAGAAAGAGAATTCAATATCCAATACAATGGTCAACACCTTCCTAGGACTTATGAATCCAAATATCTTGAAGTTATTTTCGATAGTAAGTTAACATGGAGCAACCATTTGAAATACATTTCTGAAAAAGCTCGTAAAAGATTCTCCCTTCTAAAAAGACTAGCAGGAAAGAAATGGGGGTGGTCTAGGAATACTTTGAACACTACATACAAAATGTTTATACAGCCAGTGCTGACATACTGCGGAGAAATTTTAATTACTTCACCTTTCATAAACGACATAGAATATGTTCAAAACCAAGCTCTCAGACTCATTACTGGTGGAATCAAAATAACTCCAATAAATTCTATGAGATTCCTCACTAATATTAACAGTATCAAAATGACAATAGAAGAAAAAGCACTGATTCAATATGAAAAACTTATCAGATTACCAGGAAACAATTGGCATTCATACAGTCCTCTCTGTAGATTGAAAACTCAAAAAAGTTTCATATCCATTGTTCATGAATTAAAACAGAAAATCAATATCCCGAATTTAAAAGAAAACTTACAAATTAAACCAAACCCTTTAACTCTATTAAATATAGAATATAATCTAAATTTAACAGAAGAAATACTGAAATCAGACGTAAACACTGAAATACTGAAACAATTGTCTTTAGAGACAATTAATATTAGGTACCCTCCACAACATTGGCTTCATTTATACACCGATGGATCCTTGATCTCCAGAGAACAAGGTGCCGGTGCAGGTGTTACGTGCTGTCTCTTCTCACTTTATAGATCACTTGGATATGGAACAACAAGTTTTGATGGTGAAATCATTGCAATAAGTGAATGTCTCAGGAATCTTCTATGCCACATCAATAAATTTAGGAATGCAGTTATATTGTCAGACTCCAAAGCAGCTATTCTATCAATCGTCTCTAAACACACACCTTCATCTCAAACAGCAGAAATAACTAAAATGCTCTCTCAATTAATATCATCATCCATAGCGCTACAGCCCGGATCGGGCCTCGGCTTCCTTAAGAATTCTTCTCCATCGGTCTCGATCTTTAGCCACCGTTCACCAGTTCTTCACTCCAAGCCTCTTAATGTCGTCCATAACACAGCCCATCCATCGTAGCTTTGGCCTTCCAACTCTTCTTCCTCCAGCAATCCCATATTCCATAACCTTCCTAGGTATTTCACATTCATCCATTCTCTTAACATGCCCTGCCCATCTCAGACGAGCAATCTTAATGGATGTTATTATATCGGGAGACTCATAAAGCTGGTATAATTCGTTGTTATATCTTATTCTCCAAGTTCCACCATCCCTTACAGGTCCAAAAATCCTTCGCAATTCAATTAATATCACTCAATAAAAGAATTGTATTCCAATGGATACCATCCCATTGTGGAATCCTGGGAAACGAGAATGCGGATGCTTTAGCAAAGAAGGGCAGCACTGCTACTTACAGACCTGTTACTAAATCTACGTATTACTCTGTGAAGAGATTTATTAAATCTACATACTTAGACTTCAACAAACAAAATTTGATAACACAATCCCATGGGAAAAAATGGAACTCTCTGCATCAAAATCCACAGTTAATTCCCGATTTACCACGAAAATCGTCTGTAGCTGCATTTAGATTGGCAACAGGCCATGATTGTTTTGCCAAACACCTGCATAGAATTGGAATATATCAGTCCCCTAACTGCCCATTGTGCAACTCAAACCAAGAAATGGATTCGGAACACCTCAAAATCTGTGCTTCAGTGGCTGGTCATGATAATATCTTTGAAAAATATTGAAGTGCAAGAGGTCAAATGACTTTATTGTCAAACGCCTGGCATTAGAAAACAACAACAACATTTTTCTCTAGGTATCCTTGCCTCCTTTCTTGTTTGTAATATTAATACTCAGAATGTTTGTATTATTCTTAACACATATATTTATTTTAACTCATTTTTAATTAATGCTATGGAACCTGTAAGATATTTAATTGTGTCTACTTGAAAGGACAAGATGACTAAAAAGACTTCATCATGTCAGCGCTGGGACAAAAAGAAAAAGGAGTTTGTCAAATAAATTTGTGTATAACAAGAAAAAACAACTGTTGTCAGCCATTTCACCAAAAAAAAAAAAAAAAAAAAAAAAAAAAAAAAAAAAAAAAAAAAAAAAAAAACTGCTTTTTCATTTCGAATAAAATTTATAATTTCAGTGAAATGATTCAAAATGGTTGCTCTTCATAATTTCAGTGAAAACATTCAAATAACATTTTTCTGTTGTAGTCTCTTCAATAATAAATGTAGCTAAATAAAGGAATGAGTTCCTTTTAGTCACCTTGTCCTCTCAAGTGGACAGTTCATATCTCGAAATCCAGGCATCATGCTGTAAAAGTGAGACTGTGGGCAATTCACAAAAATTTAAAAGGAGTCAAGAACAAACAATTAGACTTTTCTAAACAAAAAACATAATTCGCGACTGAATGGCTTAATATTGTTCTCTGATAAGGCTTTCTTCCACCTGCATGGATATGTGAGCTCACAAAATATTCGTTATTCGTGCTCTAAAAATAGCAATATCCTTTGTGCCCATCCACAGTGAGACAGTTGGTGTATGGTATGGTGATACAATCATATAACAACATTTTATGGGACAACAATTGATGCCCATACATACATGAAACTTATTTTGCTCTTCTTTTTAAAGAATTAACCAATAGGGAGCGTGATTTTGCATATTTTCAATAGCACTTTGCCACAGTCATACAGCCAGAGTTAATTAGTAGGAATTCTAGGCCCCCTTGGTCCGTCGGACCTAACCTCCTGAAACTTCCATCTCTGGAGTAAATTGAAAGCTGTCGTATACAAGAAAAACCCACATATTCTGCAAGAACTGAAACTTAATATCCGTCAGGAGATTGCCACCATTTCCCAATGAGAGCTACAGTGAGTGAATTGCAGTAATGCAGTGTTCTAATGTTGTAGACTTTGGTGGAATCTGGAGAGATGATACTGTCAGATGGTCGGCGTCTGGTCCCACATACAGATGCCCGCGCCCATATCAACTCTCCATCCATTATCCCTGTGCACCCAGACTTCAGGATGATCATTCTTGCTAACCGCCCAGGATTCCCATTCCTCGGAAATGACTTTTTCGGAGCTCTAGGTAAGAAGTGCTAAGGTTTCTATGTTTTTCTATAGTCTGTGCTCGTTTCTAGTTCTAATTTGACGCTACTGATGCTATGATATTACTTATTTTTATGTACTAATTATTATAAGAGAAATGGAATGTCCTTAAAAATTCTAGTAGTGCTTTGTTTCTTCCAGTACAAATTATATTCGATAATCATGAAATTGAATTTAGATGCCAGAGCAGGAACATATGATATAATATTTGTAAGATTCAGAAATTCTTTAAATAATTTGTTTCGTTCACGTAACATTTTGAACTTTAAATTATTCTGACTAAATGGGATAGGAAGTCATCCAGATTAAAGAAGAGCCCAAATAATCAGAAAATTAACAGGGTGAAATAAAATACATTGTAATACAAATTAAATGTAACACCTTACCATTTATTTTCACATAAAGAAATTATAAAAATACTTCAGGCGTTAAAACATCAAAATAATGAACAAGTTTCTTTTGTCCCAATTTTGTATGACGTTTGCATGTAGCACGAAAGCACTGTCATTTCACTACCATGAGTTTGTCTGATGTAGATTCTATCTGGTGTTCCAAATAAACCATCACTTCCAGCTGAATTGTTGCCTACATATGAATCAGACTATCTTGTGTCATCATTTTGAAATAAACATCTTCAGTTTCCTTCTGGGTTTACTTCCATCAGACACAATTTATTCCATCTCTGCAGCATTGTTTTTAAATGATTATCATGTACTTATTCTGTTAGTGCATTCAGATTTTTATTAATAGAAACATACACTTCTTTGTGCTTCGATGTCACTTCACACTCACGCACACATAAAAACAGGAACAATAGAAGTTGATTGGGGAGGAGAAGCACAGTATCTTCCAAGTCGCCAGTGATGGTGTTGACAAAGTCACCACACAATAGTACACACATATTCAATAGGAGACACCGATCTTTAGTGCAGTACGAATTTAATTAACAACAAAATAAAATATTACTTAATTGTAAATCTGGATTAATGAGAATCAGATAAACGAGGTTCTACTTTACTTGAAATAACTGTTCAGAAATCGGATTTTGCATGCTATATTAATTGGGAGAATTTCAACACTATTAGTACGGTAATCTAGTTAATTCACAAAAGAAGTTAGAATTTTAAATTAATATTTGAAGAATAACTACAGGTAATAATAAATAGAACACATATCTTAGTTTGTGTAGCTACAAATATTGCAACAAGAATCAGTCGGAGCTAAAAGGAACTAAGTCACTTTTCACAACTTTTCAGGAGAAGCAAAAAACATTCCACTAATAACATAAATGTTTATATTTTTATATTAATATTTTTATGTTATAGAAGACCAAAGAACATTTAAAAGTCTGACTTAGTTCCTTCTTCTACCGTTCGATGCACATGACAGTCTGTTGTTCAAATAGTTGCATAACCCAAAAACTGCATATTTTGACTTAGTTCCTTTTAGCTCCAACCGGTTCAATTTATTATACGTTTTATATGGAGCTAATGCTGAAATATGTCTGTTAGTGCAGATTTAATAGATAAGTACAGATTCATAGGTTAAGATTTACATTCTTTCGTCACCCACCTATACCACAGTCATCTGATAATTCCTCATCCTGGATATCACGGTTGGATTCTTCAGATTTGTAGTGGACAGAATGCCTGTAGGGTGGGCTTGTCCAAACACTTCAGTTTCTCCTCCGATTCTCAGTCCATTGGTTCACCATGGTATATCATCAGCTGATATGTTCTAAAAACGCTACATATTTGAAGCAGGTTTCCTACAAAGCATTACAGCTGTGTTATATTGCAGGAGATCTGTTCAGTTGCCATGCTGTGGACAACCCTAGTCCAGAGTCCGAACTGTCGCTGCTGGAGCAGTATGGCCCAAATGTATCTGGGAAAGTGATCATGAAACTGGTGAAGGCGTTTGGAGAACTGCGGAACATGGCAGATCAGGGCCTTGTGCAGTATCCATATTCAACGAGGGAGGTTGTCAACATCGTAAAACATCTGCAGGTATGTGAGAATGTTTCACATTGCAGCTGTTACCTAATTAAGATAAACTATTAAAAGAATCTGTTATTATTCGGCTGAGAAGCTTTGTCATCCAGTCTTCTATCAAAAAACCTGAAAGTTAGAATTTATAAAACACTTATATTAATGGTTGTTCTATATGGTTGTGAAACTTGGACTCTCATTTTGAGAGAGGAACAGAGGTTAAGGGTATTTGAGAATAAGGTGCGTAGGAAAATATTTGGGGCTAAGAAGGATGAAGTTACAGGAGAATGGAGAAAGTTACACAACACAGAACTGAACACTTGTATTCTTCACCTGACATTAAATCCAGACATTTGAGATGGACAGGGCATGTAGCACATATGGGCGAATCCAGAAATGCATATGCTCATAGAGTGTTAATTGGGAGGCTGGAGGGGGAAAGACCTTTGGGGAGGGCGAGACGTAGAAGGGAGGATAATATTAAAATGGATTTGAGGGAGATGGGATATGATTGTAGAGACTGGATTAATTTTGCTCAGGATAGGGATCGATGGCTGGCTTATGTGAGAGCGGCAATGAACCTCCGAGATCCTTGAAAGCCATGAGTAAGTAAGTATTAAAAGAATCGACCTTCTCATCATGAATTAAAGGGAGATCAAATTTTTATTATCGTATTGACCTGAATCTAATACGATTTTATTTTTTTGCATAAAAACGGCCTTGTGAAAATGATGGTCATATTACTCGTAGAATCGCAACATAGCCCTTTTCAGTCATACAAGAAGTCTACATCATAGGACACACTGACTGTACCAGCTGATTATACTCTGCGCAGGTTATCCATGACAATCTTAAGGCAGTCAGCCAACCCTTCTTCTGTGTTCGAAATATAACAGCTAGGGGTAATTACTCTTTAGGAAGGGTATAATGCAGAGTATAATCACTGATTGCTTAAAGAAGACTATGCTCTGACTCCGGCAGACAAATTAAAAAAAAAAAAACAAATATGCAGATAATGGCCCAGTAGATAATTATAGCATGGAATAGGATTAGCAATGAGTCAGTTGCGAAGGGTTTGAATAAGTACTGTGTTTCTAATAATATAATAGCATTTTGTGGGAGGATTACCAGTCTGAAGAAGAATCCAGTTCCAGCTCAGGTTATGAAGTTTTCATATTTTATAACATTTTCTTAGTGTAGGTCATATTGGCATATTTTTACTTTTCCATATAGAGCATTTGTATTACATTCAAGGTCGTACGGAATTCGGGTCAAAATGGTACAGGTAAAGGAATGTGAGACAGTTACCATTGCATTCTTTACAGTACACACACCAAAAACTGCACTGCCTCGTAATACATACACTACACTGTCATTTTTAGTGTATTACGAGGCACACTCCAAAAGTAATGCACAACATATATTTAAAAATTACATTTTTATCCTACAGCTTTGCTATTTTCACAGAATGTAGATGCATCCTTTAGGAACAAAATGCCACTATTGCACATAATATTCGTCCTTTTCAACTGCCTTACACCATCTTAGAACGAGGGCCTGTGTATCTACACAGTAAAAGTCTAGACCAACGAGCTAGATACTATAGAGAGGCCAAAGACCTTAGAAAGTTGAAGACAATTGAACATTGGTCCGCCATGTTTCGGTTAGTCAAAACAAAGGGGCGTGGCTCGGATGTTGTGTAGGAAATGACTGTGATGAAGTTAGTATTATTGTGAATTGAGTTACATATTAAGACTATGTTAATAAGTAAACAGTAAAATACACACAAAACTTCACGTTTTATAACAGCTGTAGGCCTGTTTTTATTACTTTCACTAAATATAGCCCAGATATTAAATGACAAGCTATACTCAATGCAACCAAAGCAAAACACCTAAAGACGGATGAATGTATTCGGCAGAAGAAAAATAAATAATTTCTTAACTTCGTCACAAATTTAATGACCTTACAGCTAGTCTAACCTAATATGAAATTATGTAATTCAGTGCTCACCAGGTGATTTCAAGAGAGACGACGTATGTAACTAATAGGAGTAAAATATAGGAAAGGTAGCGGCGAAAATTAAAAAAAAAAAATCCAGTAATTAAGTTATTGAGAAAAATTCTTTGAAATTGGAATTAACACAGAGAACTTTTGAAAACTGCAATTATTAAAACTACAAATAACCTCTTAGCATGCAATATAATAATTAAAGAATAACACTAATAGAAAGTTACTCATGATCATAACTCATCACATTTATTGAAAGGATAAGATACTTACGATTAACATTGTTATCAGAAACAACAGGAGCCACAGCTAGCTACACTTCTTTTCGCGTGATGGAGACATCGTGTTCTCTAATATAATTTGAAACAAATATTGTCGCGTGATGGAAACATCGTGTAGTCTAATATAATTTGAAACAAACATTGATCTCACACGTGTCTCGCAACTAAGCAGAGGTTTTTGCAGAATAAAACTGTTCTTACATTATTTTGAACAATAATGACAAATTGTGTGTGATGCAAGTGCTAACTTTCCTCTTTGTTAACAAAAAGAGCCCTACGCATTAATAAAAAGAAAATTGGATTAGGCCCTATAAACACAATAAATACTAAACTCTTGATGGTACAAACTTATTAATACAGACATTTCGCTTATGCTCAGTCCGTCTTATCTTATAATTCTCTGGGGCAATGGTACCTGTATTGAGAGGGTTTAATTATCCAGCAACGAATATTATGATTTACGATACATTTCATTTAAATCCGAGGGAATGAGACATTTTTGGAAATTTTAAAGTCTTAATTATTACTTTTTCATTTATAAATCAGCTTTTTTACAAAACCTATAGCGAAATGTTTAAATTAAATATTGATGTATCTGAAAAATATAATACATATACCAGCTCGTTGCAATGTACCTTTGATAAGCACTCCTTGCGGAGGCTGGCGGTACTATAGACCGCCATGTTTTTTAGGGAACGATCCATAGTACTGTTGGCCTCCGCAGGGAGCGCTTATCAGAGGTCTTCAGCCTCTCTATAGTATCTAACTCGTTGGTCTAGACCAACATGTCTGAGCCACTCTTTAGCAGTGTGCACAAAAGAGTCGTCATCTTCAAACCTCGTTCCCCAAAGGGATTCCTTCAGTTTACCAAAAGAGATGGTAATCGCATGGTGCCAGATCAGGACTGTAAGGCTGATATTTCAGTGTTGTTCATCCAAGTTTTCTGATCTGGTCTGTGGTCTTTTCATCTCCTGTCACAATTCTTGCAAGAAAGTCATCACCATTCTCATACTGGTCCAAAAGGTCGCTGCACACTGTTTTTTGGGTTTCTTTGTGGGCTTCTGTCAACACAACCTTTTTAACCCCAACTGTTCCAATATTCTGCACACACACTTGCTTCTCCTATTCCAACTTGGAGTGACAATTCTTTCACTGTTACACGTTTGTCAGCCACAACCATGTTGTTAACGTGCTGCACATTGTCAGGACTTCGTGCACTGCAGGGTCTGCCACTGCGAGGAGTATCCCAAATATTGGCGTGCCCTCTTTCACCAGATAATGTGCTAGCTTACCGACTAACTATACTGCGATCGACAGCTGCATCTCTATACATCTTTTTCAACCTCTTATGAATGTTTCCCACTGTCTCGATTTCTTAGTACAGGAACTCGATAACAGCACATTGCTTCTGATGAATATCAAGTACAGCAGCCACCTTGAAGGAGTGCTATCATGGCGCCACTCACGGGAACGACTTAAATTAAATTTGATTACAAGTGGAAAGGATGTACCTACGACCTCCATAAATTGCAAAGGTGTAGAATAAAAAATAAATTAAAAAAAATGTTGTGCATTACTTTTGGAGTGACCCTTGTACTAGTGGCATCAGCTCTAATCAATAACTTGGTAAATATATACTTAAGCGTAGGACAAAATTCCTAAAATTACCTATAATATACAAATTACGTCAAAATTTTTCCCATATTTATTACAGAACAAAAATAGCGTGAAAAATAATTTTCCAATTATTGATAGATTGTAACACACATACAAGAAAATTATATCCAAATATAATGAACCTACCTTATTAAGCACTGTAATCCGAAGAAAATACTCTAGCAATGCTACAGCGTGCTAAGCCTGAAATGCAACTCTGATCGAATATTTTCGTAATATTATTCAATGAGAAATTTGAAATACGCATATGTGGATATGTTATTTTGTATGAAATAACCGTACATTTTTTCTTCTCTCAATTCAATATGTAAGCAACAGAATGTACTGTCTCCTCATTAAACATTTGCCTGATATTGTATTTTAGGGAGGATCGGTATAATATTTTGGTAGGATGTTCAAAGTTGGCAGATAGTTAGTTTGTATCTTGTGCTACAAACAGCAATTGCTCAATTAGGTGTCACCCTGGCGGAACAAGTGGTAACCACTGAGTAAAGATGGAATGTTTGCTAGCATCGTCTACTTGTGAATAGCAGCAAGCAAAATGTTGGAGGTGTTTGGTGTTGATTGTTTGGACCACAGCAACGTCTCCAGGTGGTGCAGGTTCTTTGAAGAGGACCGAGTAAATCTTCCCGACAAAGCACGTTCCGGTCGACCAGTGAGCACTGCAACTCCACCCAATGTTAGAGGAATTGAAGCGGCAGTCACCCACTCTACAGCCCAGACCTCGCAATGCCTGAGTTTCACCTCTTCGGATCAATGAAAAAATTCCTAGGAGGTCAGCGGTTTGGTTCGGATGAAGAAGTGAAATCAGTCGTGCGCAGGTGGTTATACGCCCAGAACACGGAGTTTTATGAACGAAGTGTACTGAATCTGGTGTCATGATGGGGGAAATGTATCGAGAGTCTTGGTTCCTGTATTGAAAAATAGCTAAAACCTGCAGCTTTTTTCTGAATTATTTCGTTTTTCTTACATATTAAATACGTTGCCACAGAAAGTTGTTGTGCATTACTTTTTGATCCTCCCTCATATAGCCTATGCACTGATCACACACAAAAATTTCTGAGGGTGTTATGTAATTGGGATGTCTTCTATGAAGTTTTCTATGGTGTCTTCCAGAAGAGTACGGTATTGTTTATAACATTTTTTTTTTGTTCCACAACACTTGCCTCTTCGTTAACAATAACCTAAAAGAGTGTGCTTGCTTTTTGTAGCAGTCCAGACCGAACAGCGGTTTTAACTTCTATGAATTAACTTCTCGCGAATTATTCATACACACATGCACGCGCACACACACACACAAACACACACACCTGCACGTACGCGCACATGCACACACACACACACACACACACACACACACACACACACGAGGGTTTTCGAGGTAATAATTATTTGACCAGAGCTTGATTAAGACTATGTTAACCTGCACACAGTGTGACCTGTTCGACTTTTCAATAAAATTGTGGGTTGGAGATAAACTCTTACCTTATTTTAAGGGCTAAGTGCCTAGATTCCTTCTATCACGTCTTGTGTTTCTTGGACGACATTTTCCGAATATTCTGTTTGAATGTTAACTCCATCTCCATTATAAAGTTATAAAATATTAAACTAAATAAAAACATCATCAGAAAAAAAATTACGTTAATTAAAATCAAGATCTTTATGAAGAAAGTGCTTGAGAACGTTAAGAATAAACAATCTCGAGGAAAATATCTATTTTCAAGTCTTACGCACTGGCTCAATATTGTGTTCGTGTTATTATCTAGGAGACGTCCATACGCAAAAGTAAAACCACGTGGGAATATGTATGATAAGAACTTTCTTGTGTTAAATTTTAACGTACCTTGTTAACATGTTTCGACCTATTTTGGGTCATCTTCAGAACTGGTCGTTGTTGGTCTTGGCGCCTCTTGTTTCCTGTGAGGGTGCAACGACCAGTTCTGAAGATGACCCAAAATAGGTAGAAACATGTTAACAAGGTACGTTAAAATTTAACACAAGAAAGTTCTTATCATACATATTCCGAAGTGATACAGTGTTGAAAGTTGTGTAATCAAGATGTATAAAACCACGTGGTCTCAGTGTGGTCTCTTTGGTGTTTAATTGTATTTCTGTTTGCAGGAGTTCCCCAATGAGAGCTTGGCAAGTGTGGTGCGTAATGTGTTCGATTTCGACAGCTACAGCAAAGAGGTGCAGGAGGTTCTGGTACAGACGCTGCACAAGCATGGAATCCCTGTCGGAGCTGATCCCTCCAACATAAATCTGGCGAAAGAGTAAGATGCAACGTTTTCCTTGTCTTAATGGTACAAGAGAGTAGTTCGTGACTAATTACATTTCGATACATATTGGAACACTGGATGACATAGCCTCAGTCTTCTTATTTTAAGTAAATAATGATTGGAATATGTATTATCTGACTTTCTCGTGTTAAATTCTATTGTACCTGGTTTACATGTTTCGACCTGTTATTGGTCTTCTTCAGAACCAGGTACGATAGAATTTAACACAAGAAAGTCAGATAATACATATTCCGAAGTGATACAGTGTTAAAAGTTGTGTGACCAAGATGTATAAAATAATGATCTTCTAAACTGTATTTTAATATATGAAGCATACTTCTTTGTATGTTAGTTTGAAGAGTTTTGTGTTATACTTAATTGCAACCCACTGTAATAACAAAGTGGTTTGGTATGGTGAGAACACGAAACAGACACAGTGTTTCTGGTACTATCATAATTTCAGTCATTATTGTCGATATTATTGGTTTGTGTAGACAGAGACTGTATAAAGTTCTAATAAGGCTTTGACATTGATTCTAGCTGCTGCCTTTATTCTCACTACCCAACATTTTAAGATCCTGTCCCGTACAAAGAACAATACTGCAATTTACATCTAGAAATTGTACAATGCTGTGTTGCTTTTATATTCAGATATACTTTTCCATGCGTTTATCTTTAGGTCAGTGATGATGTTAAAATTGAAGCTGTAAAATACGTATTGGTAAGAAAACCATATAACAATAATCCTCATACAACTGAGAAGTTATGTCAAAAATATCTGCATGTGAACGAGCAGCATTTCAAACAGTCATTGTGATCAAAATTAGGGATATTATTTAGGTCCCATATGTAGCCTATGATTAGCTGTGACAGTAATTTTGAGGCAAAACGCCTAACATTAATAATAATAATAATAATAATAATAATAATGCTTTTGTTATTATTATTATTATTATTATTATTATTATTATTATTATTATCATTATTTCGATATTAGCAAATTCACTGCAGCATGTGCCAGCAAGAAAGAGAGCATTGGTTCAGCAACAGCAACAAATGTCAGACTATTACTAGCATTTTAAATAACCCCTCTGTATAGTTGTATTTTGTGGTATAATTGTGTTGTTATACAGAGTGTCCGGCTTAAACGTATAACATTTCATTATTTCATTACTTGAAAAGTATTGTTGATATTTACATTCAGTTTGCTTCTACAGATAGGGTAACTCAAAATATTTTTTACTTACCTAATGCACCTCGATATGCGCACCATTAGCAGTGCGGCAGATGTCCAGTCTGTATTCCACCTCTCTCCATGTGTTTTGCAGCATTGCAAGCATAACATTTGCGACAGCTGCAACAATGCGATGGCACAGATCTGGTAGATCAGGAGCTGCTGCCTGGTAAACTTGATTCTTGACAAACCCCACAGAAAAAAATCGAGTGGTGTAATGTCTGGGCTTCTAGGAGGCCAAGCAACCAAAGACTATCTCTCCCAATTCAGCATTAAGGGAACTCATTAGCCAAGAAATTTCTCACAATATCCGCATAATGGCATGGCGTCCTATCTTGTTGGAAGACCATGTTAGGAGCAAGTTGTGACACAGCATACAACTGCAATGTTGGTATGTTCTTGCATTAACAGTAGGCTCCGTGAAAAAGAATGGGCCTATTAATTTATATATCTTCTCACCATTCGTGAGCTGCCACAAGGGACAAAGAGTACTTAACCATAGAAATTTTTACAAGTTCTTGAAAAACCATTGATTTTGTTTTTGTTTTGTTTTCTATCCTTCAACAATAATGCACACCACACATTGAGCTTCGGGGAGTTTCGTACATACTCTTCCACTGTGTGGGGATGTTCCATCCTCCATATGTGGATGACGTAGTTTGCGCATGCACACATACGATGTACACTCCTGCCTTGCAAACACAGGAAACATTTTGAGTTACCCTATCCGTAGAAGCAAACCGAATGTAAATATCAACAATACTTTTCAAGTAATAAAATAATGAAATGTTATATGTTTAAGTCGGACACAGTGTACATTAATTTCAATAATTGTTCTGGTAATCATTAGCTACATTGATGTGTATCTACAGTGTATTCTAAATATGTTAACAGTTGTGAATTTCTCATTGCATAATATGTGTTAAACATCCATAAAAGATGAGACACTATATTTGTTCCACTAGGGTGTTGAATGACCAGTAATTTAAAACAAGACAGTGGTATGATCATAGACAATTTTCCTCACTATTATTTTATAATAAAACGAAGAGGTGCCCATTAACAACCCAAAATGATGGAGGTTGTGTTATACAGATAACTTTATACTTATATCATTCTGAAATGTTTCAACTCGACAGATCGTGTCTTTTACTACATTTATGTGTACATAGTGCTCAACTATTCTAGTACTAAAATGCTGATTTGATTCTAAACATCAATATTCGAATGTATGTATTTTCTATACCGTTTGTAGAATTTGGCCATAATATTATTTTTTGTTAAATAAGTATGACTATGCAATATTATTATATACATATTAGCTGTTAAATATAATTGGTTGTTATTATTTCAATAAAATAATTTTTATATTTAAATCATGGGGAGGATTTCTTGCAAACCTGTAAAAATTTTGTCCTTTCTTTTCCTTTTCCTTGATCAGGATTTGAGATTTATTTAAAATTAGCATAACAGCTGAAGACAAATGATGTAACACAAGAAATATTATCTGTTATGTAAGCTCTTGTTAGCAGTATCTTGTTTTAATGTGCATAAAAATCTCTGGTCATTACAAACTGGAATTATTTTAACAATGAAAATATACTGTACATAATGTTCAGATATAGACATTTCTTATTTATACACATTGTGGAAATATAGGTTAAATGCTATATCCATGTATGTCATGAGGAAGCTTAGGGCTGGAATTAGAACTCCGATTTTCGGAATGAAGAAAAGTCAATGATCAGCATTATGCTTTGACCATCTTGTATACTCAGTAAGAGAGTACAGTAAGTAGGAGAACTGTTGTGATAACTATGATGAAAAGAAAGATAAGTTTCTGGGATTGACTTACACTCTTCCTGTTGATATTCAGTCACTCTGTCAATTCAGTTGAGCAAATTTGATACTGATATACGTCGTTCTAAGTGATCAATCACTTGCAATTAGATTCGTGGGTTTAAAACCCACTAAGGGCATTAAACTTTTAAGGAAAAATAAAGTTCTTAACAAGGCTAGCTTCACAAAGAAAGTGAAATAGAATTCCCCTCTCATTGATTTACGGAATTTAAGAGAACCTTTTCCTTATTCTCACAGAAAATTCTATTTTTATTCAAGTTAAAATTAATTAATTAATTTTGCTGGCAATCAGCCGTCAGTCTCATGCTAGGTAGGGTATAATGCATTCAATCCTACAAGAAGTATACCATATAGTCAGTTCATTACAAATTCTATTTGGACTGTCTGAAATTTGAAGCCTAGTCTCTATCACGAATAGCTAATATTATGGTACGTTATTAAAATAAGTGGGACCATAAAATATATATCAGTTGGTAGAAGTGAAACATTGTACCATGATTCCAGAAAGATATATTAGATTTAGGACTCCCATGCTCTGCTATGATATTAAGTGGTAAGAGAATGAAGCTAAAGGGACCAGGCTAGTTCCAGACACGAGATTTTGCCAGATAATTAAATAAATACCGGTAAATACAAAGAAAAAAGTTCGTATTTCATGGTGCCAAATGTTAAAACTTGCTCATAACTGAATAAACATAAAAACTGTGTGAATTGTCTTTAGTAAAACACATAACACAACACAAATAATGCACTAATTTTAGGTTCGAATATTCACTGAAAATTAAAATTCGTGCAAACTTCCTAATGTGACAAAACTGACGACCTGAACAAAACTAAATAAACATAAAAACTGCGTGAATTCTCTTTATTAAAACACGTCGCACAACACAAATAATACACTAATTTTAGGTTCGAATATTTACTGAAAATGAAAGTTCGTGCGAACTTCTTAATATGGCAACACTGACGGTCCGAACATAATTAAATAAACATAAAAGCTGTGTGGATTTTCATTAAAACACATCACACAACACAAATAATACACTAATTTTACGAGTAAGTTTCGTGTTTGTTGAGCGCACATTATTACGTGGTGTTGCATTACTACACTAGTTATTGAACATTATTTGTGTTATTTGTGACTCCACTTGTCAACTAAACACTACGTACGCTTCCTGCTGTCCGCGCACTCCATCCCCACCACTCGGGAATTTTAGGCCTACTGTAATGAAACTGAACGCCCACCCGCACTGCTACAGCTTACCAGTGAGTTGAGCAATGGATTGCAGGCAATCTGTTCCCCGACATCCCCTGCATAGTGCGGTAACTTTTCGCTGCCTCTCTCTGTAGTGGTAGTAGTCATTAGTGGTGGTAGTGGTAGTAGGAACTGAAACTCACAGAGTGTTTGTTGTACAGGTTGCCCTTGCCACCTGCACAGATGGCAGGTACATGGACAGTGGTTCACACTCCAAGACCAGAGCAGTTGGCCATTGAGGAACGATTCCTGAAGGCAAAGGACCCACGAGTGCTTCGACAATATCACCACCCTCTGGATAGAGTGGAAGCCAGGGCAGCTGTGTTCAGTGAGCTGCAGTCCTACTGGAGTGTCCCCCTCAGAGAGACTGCCATTGTGGCAGGCCTTGGTGTCAGCAAGAGTACGTCAGTATTGCCTTCTAATTATTATTGTTTTCCTTTGTTTCTTCCTTCAGTTCTTAAATCCTTCCTTTCTACCTTCCTTTCATTCTCTCTCACTTTCTCTATCTCTTCGTCACTTTCTTACTCTCTTGTTTGTGTCTATCATTCGTTCTTTTCTTTATAATTACTTTATTTGTTTCTTTCCTACTTCCTTTCTTTTAGCTCGTTACTTTCTGTTATCTCTACTTTCTGTTCCATCTCCTTTCTTCTTGTTTTGTTTCTCCTTGTTTCTTTTTCTTTTTTTCTTTCTTCCTGTCTTTCCTTTTTCCTTTGTTTATTTCTTTCTGGATTCTTTATTTCTTATTTCCTTTTTTACTTCCTTTTTACACTTCCCTTTACTTCTTTTTTCGTTCCATTCCTCGTTTTTCCTCGAACACGGATCCGGAAACATATTCTGAAATAATGAAAATATCTCCCTATTGAATTTTCTTACAATCATAACAATTTAAACTTTGCAGTAATTTTATATTACATATTTGTCAGCCTGTTTTTTATTTATATTTCTATGTGTGATCCAGCTACAGGTAAAGACATGCTGGAGGACTGGGTGCATGTCTTGGCTTCGAATCCACTGACTCTGTACACGATGAAGCCATCGGGGCAAGTGATTCAGGAGCTGTCGCTGCAAGGCTTGATTAATCCTGTGCGAGGATCTCGGCCTTTCTTCACACTCGCGTCTCTGGATGAAGGAGATCGAATGCTGATTCATGAGGAAACGGTACCTACATGTCAGGCTTCTCTGCTTGTGCTTAGAGGCCAATCTAGTTCTTAAGGGTATTAAGTATACACTTCTGAATCAAGTTTTGTGAGTTCATATCCTGTTGAGATAGATGGATTTTAATAGTAACAAAGTTAAAATACAATTATGTTTCTGCGTGGCATCAATATAGGCCTTCTGATACGGAGATTGTAAATACACTGATTTAATCATATGATAGTGAAGTTATACAGAGAGTTCCTATGCAGACCAGTTCCACTCCAACCTCTGCCTAACAAAATCTGCTGGTGGGCAATGAGTGGTCGTACGTCGGCATATAGACAAGTCTGTACACGCTGCATTATGCAGACAGTCCCACTCCACCTTCACCACTTAGTTTCCTCGGGACAGGTGCTTCTCACTAGCCTCATTAAGTCGACAGAACATTACTACCTGGAACAGTCTGCATAGGAACTTTGTGTGTATATATATATTACCGGTGTATGTACACCTGGTGTTTCAGAATTCAACCAAAGAAATTTATTTGGTTATAGACAGTTTGTAGACAAGGAATTTCAGATAGGGAACCCAGGATCTCGGGCCAAAAATATCTGAGTATGGATGATACAGAATGGTTTCGGACCTTGTTAGGGATTGGATGAAGCCCAACTGTTAAGAATTAATCAAACGTGTTTCCAAAATTTAGCTTTTACAGAATTTGTAAAATTGCTGGCAAGTAATGAGACAATATGTCACTGCACTGCTCTTTGTTTCACCCCCATTCATTTTCGTTGTTGTACCTATTTTGGAATAGAATTATCGACATGAAATTATGGTGTAATAGATCAGACGTTAGTCCAAAAAGTAGTACATTTGAGTCTCACAATGATAGTTTTTTCTAATCCCAATACCTCTTATTTTATTGACGAGATCTCTGAATTCTATCTTTTCTCAACCACCGAAATGCGTATTGTAGTATTTATTTATTATGATACCGACAAGAGTATACTGTACAGTATTAGTTGGTCCAATACAGTTCACTTGAGATCAAGTCAGTCATATTGGATTCATACGGAGCTCGGTTAGGTAGGGCCTATTTGTTACATTTGTGTTCTGTATTATTATTTTCATGCATTTTTGTCCCGTTTTAATGTTTAAGTTGTATGAAATTCGTAACTTGTCCAGAGAAATGGATATGCATTTCTAAAATTACATTCTTTCTTCACCCTTCTAAACAATTAAGTCATTATTACATACATTACAAAATAACTATAGCTGGCTTTTTAATGTTACAACACTAGTTTAAAGTTACATACCTTAAGTTAAAAAAAAGTACCTGCTGAAGTTTGAACATTCGATCTCATCCTCTGACAGAAACCATCTACAGTGTTTACCAATTGTGTCACAGAAACATAGCAATATTGTACCCAACACATTTCCAAATGTACCACTATGCTACATGCAGGTTCAGTCAGTGGCATACTGGTCCAAAATTATTTCACTCTATTACATGCAAGTTTGAATCTGCAGACCCTTAGTTCCCTATCTCTGACTACTAACCTAGGACTCTTCCACAACCCAGTATATGGGCCCTGAGGCTCCTAACATTACCACCTTAAAGGTATAAACGAGTTTTGCTTGTTTATATGCTGTTTCCATGAAACTGAAATTGAAATTTAGCATAGGGGAATGTCAGGTAGGGCCAGACGGCAGGTGTGTCCGGACATTTATAGTTTTTGTAAATGCAGTAAGATGGAAGCATCTTGAGTGCGTTTAGAAGCCTCCCTCCAGAGTACTGAACACATAGCAGCTTGTATCTGTATCTCCTAGTATTAAGTGTGTACGTCATTGTTCGTGATTTCCATTATGTCTGCTCTCCGCCTGAGTATTATTCAAGACATCACTACTTTGAAATAAGATTAAGTGAAGTGCATCTACCAACTAAGTCGACCTGGTTGGCGAGTTGGTACAGCGCTGGCCTTCTATGCCCAAGGTTGCGGGTTCGATCCCGGGCCAGGTCAATGGCATTTAAGTGTGCTTAAATGCGACAGGCTCATGTCAGTAGATTTACTAGCATGTAAAAGAACTCCTGCGGGACAAAATTCCGGCACATCCGGCGACGCTGATATAACCTCTGCAGTTGCGAGCGTCGTTAAATAAAACATAACATTCTACCAACTACTGTTGTGTTTATAAAAGTGTTAGGGAAGTAATAATAGAAGTGCGCTTTAAAATTCAAGTAACTTTAGAAATGGCGGGAATTCTTTCGTTGGCATGTGTATTGGGTAAGACCGGACAGTGCTTTGTCGGGTAGCACCAGACAAAGTAGTAAAATGCTTTTCTGTATTACAGAGCTCACCGTTGGAAGAGATAATGCCAAAATCTGAGGAAAAACAAATTAAAAAGGGATGTTGGACGGAAGAAAATATGAAGCATCCCGTGAATGATGTGCTAATGGGAAAAATTAGTATTAGAGAAGCAGTTAGGGTGTATGGCATTCCAAACCGTTCTCTTCATGACAGAATTAAAGGGGAAGAAACTAATGTACCTCCTAAATTAGGCAGATTTGAACTTACATTCTCCGATACATATGAAGAGGAACTATTAGCCCATATCAGACAACTCGACGGTATGTTTATGGCACTAAGCAAAAAGGAATTTTTGAAATTGGCATATGATCTAGCCAGGGAGCTGAGATTGCTTCACAGGTTTAACAGGACAAAGAAACTTGCCTGCAAAGACTTTTATTACGGATTTCTGAAAAGGCATCCTGAAATAGCATTAAGGGTACCTGAATCCACTAGTATGATGCGAGCAGTAGGTTTTAACAAGCCCCAAGTAGACCTTTTCTTTAGCAAGCTTGTGGAATTGATGGAGAAACATTCATTTTCCCCTTCACGGATATTTAATGTGGATGAAACTGGCGTTTCTTCAATGCATGAGAACTGTAAAGTGATGTCCGTGAAGGGAAAATGGCAAGTGGGGAAACTCACGTCTGGAGAGGGAGGATGGAACATCATTGTGACATTTTCAGTGAATGCATCGGGTCAATTCATTCCACCGTTCTTCATTTTCCCTAGGCAAAAGATGAACCCACGATTGATGTTAGGAGCGCCTGATGAAAGCGAAGGTGTAGCTCAACCAAATGGGTGGATGAATGGTGACATATTTCTTGGATGGCTGAAATACTTTGTAAAGTACGTGCGTCCAAGTTGTTGTTGTTGTTTTCTAATGCCAGGCGTTTGACAATAAAGTTATTAGACCTCTTGCACTCCAATATTTTTCAAAGATATTGTCATGGTCAGCCATTGATGCACAGATTTTGAGCTGTTCCGAATCCATTTCTTGATTTGAATTGCACAATGGCAGTTAGGGGATTGATATATTCCAATTCTATGCAGGTGCTTGGCCAAATAGTCATGGCCTGTTGCCAATCTAAATACAGCTACAGACGATTTGCGTAGTAATTCAGGAATTAACACGTGCGTCCAAGTAAAGACAGCCCTGTGTTGTTGATTCAGGATTGTCACTGTAGTCATAAAGAACTACCCGTGATCCTGTATGCTAGATCGCATCATGTGCACATGCTGTCAACATCACCCCATACGACACACAAGCTTCAGCCTTTCACTAGGTCTTTTATGAAGCCATTCAAGGGTGCCTATTCAGAAACTTGCTCTTCGTGGATGTGAACAAATCCTGGCCTGAGAATTACAGACTATCTTATTGCCCAGATTGTGTGCACTGCTTACAGTAAAGTGTGTTGCTTAGAAATCGTACAAAAGGGTTTTTCTTGTACGGGCATATATCCACTTACCCCTGCTGTATATATTCCCTTCCTCCCACTTGTTACAGATATGACACTCGGGAGGCGCAGGATAACTTTGCAATAAGAACACACTTTCTTGTAATCCTCACAAATACTGTATATGCTAAGTTTGTGTTGAATTTCGTGGATACAGCACTTAAGTAGCAGCACTCATTTTATTCAAGGTGATAATGTTAGGCACTTCACCTTGTGTATAAACACACTCTCTCTCTCTCTCTCTCACTCAAGATTTTATCTTGAGAATACCTTTGTGGTGCAGTAGGAAATATCATATGATTCAAAATGTTATGTCTTATTGTCATGCAGATGTGATTAATTTGATAAAATAGTATATTAATGGCTAAGAAGTGATACCTCATATTAGTAAATATATTTTTATTCCCGAATGAAATAAGTATTTTAAAAATTAATTTTTCTCAAAATAGACAAACTTTTTATATATGCTTCTGCTTTGCAAGGTCTTCTAATAGAAGACAAAATATTAGTTAACTTAATTTATTTAATGTAACAGTAATGTAGTTTATCTAAATAATAATGCAGTTAAACTAAATAACCGTTTTTGTAGATGAAAGGTATTACATCTTAGCCATCATTATATTGGTTAGCTTACTCTGTCACTGACTCTCTTTTCGGACAGTCCAACTGCCTGGCTATGGTGAACTTAAGCACTGCGAGAGCCCACAAGATCCCACTGCTGTCGTCCATTGAATCAGCCAGGGACAGCTTTGCCCGGACGCTAGGGGCTCAGGTTGGCAACTGGCGCATGGTCACTAGTATCCTGTCACAGACTGACACTGTGGTAAGCTTTATATGTTCTTCGTTATTAAGTTGCTAATTCATGAGTCACAGTAAGTTATTTTCCTTTGTTTATTAAAATGACGTGACTACTTTTTGTCTGCTAGAATGTCCACTTTTCTTATAGGATATCCTAATTGAAATTCTGATGATTTACAAGTGGAGTCTGTGATGGAAAAAGACTGTGTTGGGGGAAGTTTTTTCACTGTACTTCCATTTCCCCTTATATATGTCCGTAATTTTTAACCTTTATTATCTTCCAACAAGAAAGTTCTCCACTTTCCCAGCTAGCATTGTTACGTATTCTTAGGCGTAAGTTCCTTCACCCCCAGTAGCAGATACTTTGATCCTTGATCATTGACTTCAAACATTCCTATCTACGAATAGCAAGCAGAAACTGTTGATCACTTTGCTGTCTTTGATGTTACCAGTGATGCACCTGGAAGATAGATCTATGTTGCACCAGGACGACGACGACGACGACGACGACGACGACGACGACGATGATGATAATGATGATGATGATGATGATGATGATGATGATGATGATGATGATGATGATGATGAGGTCGACGACGACGACGGCGATTATTAATGGAACAGTTGTTGGAAATACAGGGAATGGGAATAATCCTCGAAAATTGTCAACAATACCATCTTTGTCCACCAAAAATTTTATTTTTTTCACACTTTATTTTAACGTTAGTTTCCAGAATGGAAAGCCAATTTTCTAGCCATTCAGCTAACAGTATATCTTCCTCAGAAACATGATTGAGGCCTTAGCCTAGCGATATTTCATTCAGTTTTCTGAATAATATTTGACAAAATGACAATCTGACAGCTTTAGAAACCTCAATGTTTTGAAGGACTATCGCAAGTGGCTATATCTGACTCATGACCTCTCATTGCTCATTTATTGCATGCCCTTACTCTAGGTGCTGTTCGAGATTGGAGGTAGGAAAGCGGAAGTTGTGAATGTGAATTCACTGACTGCTCTATCCTTCTCACTCCCTTTCAATATCAGCTCCATCACGCTGCCTGCTCCTGACAAATGGCTCGTCGAGGACACCACGGCCAAGTAAGTGTGAATCTCAAGTGATAGTTACACATCTCCAACATGATTAATTTCTGAGGGTAGCAAAATTCTTAGCATGACTTCTTACAAAGGGAAAGTAAATCAGATAATTCCATGAATAGACCCAAAGTCATCTTCTTTCAATGCAATGCAATGTGAATAGCATTACCTTACGTCAGTGCAATACTCAAACATCCTCCAGTTCCTTTCCATTTACATGTTGGAAAGAGATTAAAGTGTTTCCAAAAATTTTCAAGCTATGCTAATGGCATTCACAGAAATTCCTGCTGTACTCTACGCGCTTTATCTATGCATGTGAATTATGTCACTGCTTGAGCTTTCAAGAGTGGCTACTACTATATTTCAGATACATTATATCAGGTGTGTCGAGCTCAACTCTCACAGTGTGAAAGAACTGGTCGTTTACCCGCAGGTTGACTACCTTGAAATTATACTGAAACTAGAGCTAGAACAGTACATAGTGGGCAAAAAATCCGTATAACTCTGTCATTAATATAAATTTACAATGACTTGACATGCCTGTTATGGATCCAAAACATCCACATGTACTTCTCCATGGTCTTTGCACAGATGGATGCATCTCCACATCCATTTGCTCATATTCCTTGGCATTTGTGGCATCACAGTGAGCTATCAGATTTGGATTTAAAACGGCACGAAGAAGCATGTAACTTCCTTCTCTGCCATTTCTCAAAAGAGAGAAGGTAAAACGAAAGTTATTTTTTTCCGATGAATGTGGTATTCCAAGGAGAATCCACATTTCTATCAATATATTGAACAAAATTCACCTCACATTATGATTAGGTTGGGGTAACAGATCAACTGCCTGTACCGTATTTTTTCGACGGCCGGTGAATCATGACTTACCTTCATGTGGTTAATGAATGGATGCTTCCTGAATCCCAGAGGAAAGACATATCTGATATTGTGTGGCTTCATCAAGTAGAGGCAGTAGTTCATTTTGCCATGAGTGTGAAAATGCGTCTTAACGAGCTTTTCACAGAAGGTGAATTTGTCAAAGATCTGAGAACTTTCCTTCACTTTTGACATTGTCATCACGAAGCCCAAACAATTCTCTTTGGCCAGTCATAAAGCAAGATGTCCACAAAGGGAGCTACGTTTCAAACGCTGAGTTAAAGAATGCTGTGTGCAATGTCTTCATGACTATCATGTCACAAATTCTATGGAAAATAAGCAAATAGACCTGGAGACGATGAGTTCGACCATATAATCAGAATGTCAGACGAAAGATTAGTCAAGGAAATATTTAAATGAAAACCAGTTTGTGTCAAAAAATTATCTTTGTGTTTATCTTTGTGTTTAGATATCTCCCTGAGCACGAGTTTTTTACGCCTTCAGGGAAGAACTAAGATTGTATTTTTTCCATGTTATTTTATTAACAATAAACAATAGGAAAAAGAGCAGAAGGAAGACCAAAAATCAGATGAGAGGATGATATAATAAACGACCTGAAAGAAATAAAGATTAAAAATTGGAGGGTATATGTGCACGATAGAAAAGAATGGTGGAAAATTGTAGAGAAGGTCAAAACTTTCAGCAAATAAAGTTGTGGAGCCTAAGAAGAAGAAGGCCTGGAGACGTACCTGTCTGTGCAAAGACCCTGGAATAGTACATGCGGATGTTTTGGATCTGTAATAGGCAAGTTAAATCATTTTAAATCTATATAGATGACAGAGATATATACAGACTTTTCACTCACTCTGCAATCAGTCATTGTAGGCTGTGTAGGGAACACATCTACTGTGGCAGCTGATATGAATTTGAGGAAATAGTTTAACAGTGAATGAGAGTATGATTGTATTAAAGGGCGAAAAAGTGCATTATTTAATGTGTGAAGCGGAAATTGGATGTGTATTTACAGAGCAGTCTTTGACATTCTCTATGGCACTCGACAGCAAGCGGGCCTGGCATCAGCGCATGTCATTCCTGATGAATGGGGTCCGCTACAGTCGTTAGAGTCTGCTATTAAAATTACAGTATTCATATTGTTTACTAACCTTGACTACAGAAGGTGTTGAAAATGATGTTCATCTGCTGCAACACATTCCTGACATCTCCAAAAGAAATTGGCATTTACACATGCAAGTTCGTCGTCTGTAATCTCCCGATTTCTCATAAAATACTGTCTTTTAACTCACGGATTGTGTGGAGATTGCGTGCAAGCATATAATGTACAAGCGAATAATATGTCTGTCTCTTTCTCACTCCATCAGCATAGACCTAGTTTTCGCTCATGGAATATACAAGTAACTGTTTTGTAGTTTGCATTAGAAACATGATGTAAATAATGATACAAATAAACAGCACATGTTAAAGTCTTACAGAATATGGAATATTCTCTATAACAAAACAATAACAGAATACATCAATATGGGGGATCCGATTTAGAATTTATACAGCTTAAACTTCGGGGGGAGCTGTCAATTTTTAACGAATATTATCATGAACATCCTGCTTTTTTTCTACTTCATTACTTTATTTGCAGTTACATATTTGTACTTATAAGAACTTTTTTCCATTCACAAAAATTTCTTTCTTTTCATGTTGAAAATGAACTCCATGTCGACATGCAATATCTACAAAAGATCATTGAAAAGTGAATATATACAAAAAGTATTATAATTATGGATTCTGATATGAAATCGAAAATTTGGAAGAGTGAATTTTATCAACCAAGATAATTCACATAAAGATGTTCAGAAGAAATTTTGAAACGAAAATATGAGATGGGAAGGAAAACAAATACAGTAGTTATTTAAGTTCTGGGCCACAGATTTGTGACACTCAAAAATATCCAGTCAACTTTACTTCATCTACATAAAAAAAAAATCCATACCTCTTTCCTTTCTATAAGAGATAAGGCTGGTTCACAATACACCGGGAAAGAGAACCAGAATTCATATTCACATCCTCTGCTTCAGAGGATGTGAATATGAAAATTTTTTATTCACAATAAACCGAGAATGTAGACGACTATGCATATCAATATGCATGTCAATAACGATATGTAAAGTCGATATTACGCATTCTGATGTTATTTGTGTATAATTGTCCAATGGCGTTCTCTCATGAGTACAAGGCAGCCAACATAAATACAGGTTAACCAACTTCGAAATTTCAACTGAAACATTTCATTAGGTACGGTACTATAAATATGCCCATGCATCTTTATTATCACAACCTATTTTAAGTCTACCATAACGTGAAATAATTAGAGAAGAAACATTTGTAATAGAACAAAAATGAACACAACAGTAGTTATTGAATTGAAGCATGAATATGTAGTGTGTAATACAACCAATACAGTAATAAAATATGATTCACTTACGATCAGTGTTCAAAGATGCAGTTATTGAAAGCCACGTATTCGCCTTCATTTTCTCTTCTATATACGAGGTGCGCCACTTATCGTAAACGTGAAGATTTTCCTCAACACTCAATATTAGAATCTCATCAAATAAAATTTGCTCCATGATGCACAGCACAGAACAAAATAATGCATAGGTTATGTCACGGTCTTCTTGCTACAAAACATATGAGGACAAAATAGCTTTTAGATGGCAATAGAATGACTCTAGTGGGCTGTGATTGGAAACGTGAACGCCAAACTTGAAACTTGGCCAATTCTCCGTTGCCGATCCCGGGCTCCGGCAAGCTTTTCGTTAATTGTGAATACTCACATTTAAATGTACACATTTTAACAATTTTACCGTTTTCATTTTCGTTCCGATTCTCGTTTCCGGTTTATTGTGAACCTATAATCACTTATGCCTTGCAAGTGATCCTACTTCAGGTTAGCAGAAGACATGGGTATTAGAAGGTAATCATTAGCCACAAGTCAACTCTGTTATTCGTTTACTCCTCTAAACTGCCACTGATATGTTACAATGAATTTATTCTATAATGTATGATATATAGTATAACTGGCAACACTGATTCAACATCGTAACTCTTTACTGTTTCTCCACAGGAAGTATGTTCTGTCAAAGGCCAACCTCGCTGATCCATGTCCAAGTCTACTACAACTAGTGGACGACACGTGCGACTCTGCCTCACTTGGATACATTGTTGCCTGCGACTCTGAGAACCTGTCACCTGACACACTGAGTTCCTGCCTGAGCCAGAAGCTGAGTGCTCCGAGCCGTGTGCTCAGCACCGACCATTCATATGCTGCCTTGGCAGTGGGGTTTCCTGAACTGGACCGCACAGCAAATGAGCTGTATGTGTGGCCCAGGCAGGATAGGCGTCGACCTGACCATGATGTCGCCATCATCCTTGGGGAGTGTGGTCAGATTGTTCGCCCTGTCACAGCAGTTCAAGTGCCCAAAGAGGTCGTCTCCCAAGACCAGACTCTCCCCACTGTGTCAGGGTATCTGGAGATCGTCGATCTGATCAGCCACAAATTGCGCTACCTGCCTGTCCCACAGTATGTAGTTCGTTATATATTTGTTACTTATCTTTTATATTCATTCATTCACTTGTCCTGATGATGACGACGACGATGATGATGATCGGTTAGCTAGAATGCCTAAATTCAGTAAACCATTGAAAAGTAAACTTCATGCTTACATTAGTGAATTTGGTGCCCATGTGTTTTCAACCGGAGGAACAGTTTTGTTATGTAAGGTTTGTGAAAAGACAGTAATCACAAAAAAAAAAAGTATTGGGTAAGTCAACATGTGTCACCTATGAAGTAAATTATGTGAATTATATTGATATAATTTAAATTTATTGCTAAAATATATTATGCCTTTTTAAAATTTATAATGCCGTTTTTCAAATTTATAATTCCTTTTTAAAAAATTATTGTACCTTTTTTTTACGTTTTTATTGCCTTTTTGCCTGCCAGTTTTAACTGTTATAAATGCCTAAACATTCGGGCTCTAGTGATAACATTGTTTCCTCCAGGCCCCATGCAGTATCCCCGGTCACCTCTTGGATGTATACAACATCACAGCTGCCCTTGTACATTGCTGAAGCAAGCAACCAGGGGCTTGTCACTGTAGATGCAGGTGGCTGCGTTCGGCTATGGGAGACCGGCCTGTTCAGCCTGGAGAAGTCACTGATGGAATGGAGGCAAATGATTGGCTCAGGTGGGGGAAGGGAATGCAACTGAATCATTATGAGAAACCTCTGTATCTATGTAACTTGGCATATTAAGGAAAGAGTGACTAGGCTTATATTGTTGACTTTTAAATATATTGCCTTTTTCTTTTTCTTCCTAATTACCATAATGCCGAACTTTCAAGCATTGTGCTCTTTAGGCGACTCCGTTTTTTTGCTTTTATGAAGATTATGAAATTTTTAAAGATGATTACCTAATTTACGGAGGTCAGTATATCTGATAGCAGATATTTCAAAAACTGCAGTTTAAGGAGTGAGGGAGTGACGTCGTACGTGACATAATCGAATATTACGAGAAATACAAATATTATCTCTTACTTTTGTCTCTTATCTTCTTTTCTGGCCTCATCTTTCTTCTACATTTCTTACTGTCTTCACTTTCCTTCCTTCATTCCTCTATTATTTCTATTATTCTTTTTAATTCTTACACTACATTCTTATCTTGTATATCTTACAAAATCTAAACTAAATTCTTTAGTTGTATGTTCTGCGCTTTTGTCCATTATCCTATAGCATGAGCTTTCAAAACAAGTTGAAGTATGAGTTGAAACAATTTCTATTTCAATTTAATTGGAACAAGTTTTATGATAGCTCAGACTGTTGAAGACAATTTATTGAATACACAGTTTTCACACTTACATCAAATTGTTGTTGTTGTTGTTCTCTAATGGCCGCAATTTGGGATCATTTAACCCATTTTGCTTCTTGCTTCCTAATAAAGTTCAGAAAAGTTTTTATTTCGTTGTGCTTCCTTGTTCAGTGCAGTGCATGTGAATAGGTGTTCTCTTCCCATAGATGAACCTGGTAAGTTGCATAAGGGGCATTCTTCAGTATTAAAGATTCCAATTTTGCAGAGATGTGCTGCAAGGCAGTCATGACTGGTGTTTAATCTGAAGGTGGCAACAGCTTCTTGTCTTGGTTTTAAGCTATACGTTTTCCAAAGTTTGTTGGCGTCCATGACATGACATTCTTTAAGTCATACGTGTCCCCTGGGTAGTGTAAAATGAGTAATATAAATGACCATGCTTCTCAAAAAAATGCTCTTTTAACAGCAAAACAGTCCAAGACTGCAGTTTGCAAAATACATCAAATTTTAATGCTATGTTTTGAATAGTTACCCTTCCATATTTTCATATCTTATCAATATTTTATACAACTGTTGATATTTAAATTTTGACTGGTCTTCTTAGACATACTTCAACCATAATATAACACTTCTATAGGCCGTTCGTTATCTCATGAAACCTTTCTGCTTGTCAGGGGAAGAAGAAAGTGGATTGAGAAGCTTTCCTCCCTCCCTACACTCCTACTTGTAGCCAGCAAGCTCGCTAACCCTCACCATAAGGTTCTTACTATATGCTACAGCACACCAAGCATTTGGTTTCATGAGATAATGAATGACCTATACCAATTTTAAATGTATCAACCCACGTCTAGGAATTAGCATGTTTCATACAGTTGATGTCATATCGCTTGCGCATTCTTGAAGAGGAAAGTTTCTGTAGGCTTTATACCTCTGCTACAAGAAAGTATACCAGTAATCATTGTTCAGTCAGTCTGCTTATTTCAAGCGAACACTTCATCTTTCACAATAATTAATTTAGAATATTTTCTTTTGCATGTATTATCTTAGATAATGTGCAATATTGGCTGAGGTTGCCAATTTGTTTATCTGGTCATTAATTGGCCCACGTAATTTCTCTTCGTTTCGAATATAAATTACAAGTGTGAAATAAATTTTTAAAATTTCTAATTAAAACTTTGAAGTGTAAATTAAATTCATTCCTTTTGTTAAATTCTTACCTTCACCTTTCAGGTGTACTTTCTTGTTTAATATTCCATGTGAGTTTGTAATTACGGAGCATTTTTGGACTTGTGATCAGCCATTATCTCTTTGTGATGCAAATACTTCATTCAGTATTTTATTTTTATGCGAATCCTTTATTAGCTACGTTTCTTTTTACTCAATTATAAATGATGTTATTCCTTTCCTTCACCACCATCAGTTATGTAGCTTTGCTTTGTTTAAACATTGGCAAAGTACAGAAAATTACAATATTTGTGTTTATTGCAGAACGCAAGTACCTGCAGATAACAGTAGACCGTCCTAGTGGGAAGGATGTTACAGCACCCAAGCATGGTAAGGTGGATGAGACGGGTGCACCTCATGTTGGAGGCAATACGTGGGCAGGGGGCACAGGTGGACGCGATACAGCAGGTCTCGGAGGGAAGGGAGGCCCATACAGGTTGGATGCAGGCCACAAGGTCCATCAGGTATGTGGCAGAAAATTGGCATTTTGCTTATTCGTTAACTTTATATTGAAGGATTGATGTAATGTGGTGTAAAATAAGTGGTTTTTTTTCTTCTATATTTTGCTTTTCTTAAAGATATATAAAGTATTGGTGGCTCCAGTTATTCTTTACGGGTCTGAGTGTTGGTTATTAACAAAGAAATAGAAACAAATAATTGAAGCCTCAGAAATGCATTTTCTGAGAGATTTTGTGAGATATAAAAGAATAGATAAACAGCGCAGTGCAAATATTAGACAACAATTAAACTATAAAATTATAGAATACCAGGAAAAAAAGATTTTAAATTATAGACCATAAAGCAGAAGAGAGAGAGGAAGACCAGTAAAGACGTGGAGAGACTAGCTTCTTTAAGAGGCCGGAACAGGTTGAAAGACCTAATCCATGTAGTTGATGATGAAAATGATGATATTTGATTGATCCACCATGATGGTCTAGTGGTTAGATCACTGGACTTATAATCCTGTAGACCTGGATTTGATCCCCAGCATATCCCGATTTATAACTTGTGTAGGGCAAGTCTGTGCTCCAGGTAACACAGGAGTTTTCTCTGGGAACTCCGGTTCCCCTGTGGCATCCCAACAAATCTCATCATCATCATCTCATTTTATCGTGGGTGTAGCATAGACCAACCTGCGCAAATGGTGGCGTATTCTGGGCAACAACTTTGTTGGTAAATTGGTCTATACACCTGGCTTCATATGGGTGAATAACGTACAATCTAGTACCTGCCGTTAGTTAAAAAAATAATAATTTGAACACATTTAATGTGATAACTGATAATACTATTGTTTTCAAAATAATCAGAGTAACTGGATAAGACTGTTTATACTGTAGAAATATATTATTTTATGCATAAAGTACAGGAATACGTATATAGTTTTGTCATGCATTATTTCGAGAAGAAATAGTTAATGTTATATAAGCAAATCTTTTGACATAGTAGTAATACATCTATTGATGAAAGAGAGACAGAAAGACGAAGGCTATGCCGTCTTTTGAGATGGGCTCAGAGCTCATTGCTTCGAGTTCGGACTATTGTTGAGGACTGCAGGCAGGTTCCGCAGGCTGCTCGTGTTTGTGCCAGAGTTCATTGCCTCGAGTTCGCATTAATCATTGAGGACCACAAGCAGGGTTCGTGGGCTCTGCAGGCTGCTCATGTCAAATTCAGTCAGGCTCAGAGTTCATTGGTTCGAGTTGGAACTATGAATGACGAAGAGGTCGTGAGGACTGCAGACAGGCTTAGTGGGCTTACTGTACTGTTTTACAGGTAGTCAGCTGCAAGTGCGTGCGTGCATGCGTGTGTGTGTGTGATTTTGTTTGTTTGTAAATGAACAAAAAACAAAATATGTTTATGTCAAAAAAACAAAACAACCCCGACAAAATCAAAACCAAAATATAAACATAGGAGCCTACTCTTTTGAAGTACTTAATAAGTTTGTATATTTGGGGCATGCATGACAAACAGAAATGAATCAATAGTAGAATAGGATATTGGCGGCAAACAAAGCATTATTATGCACTACTTCCCATATTAAAGAGCCAATGTGTACAGAGATCCTGAAATGAGAATCTACAAGACCTTAACAGGTCCTATCATAACATATGGAGCAGAGACATGGACCTTTAATGTAGAAATTAGCAAATGGTGGCCGTTTTTGAAAGAAAGGTACTAAGGAAAATATTGAGTACCATAAAAGTCAATAATAGTTGCAGGAGAAGAGACAACAATGAATTAATGCAAATATATGAAGTTCAGATACCATCTCGCTCATAAAAAGTTAGAGCCATATTCATAGACATTCTTAGCGTGGGCTTCCGGTGGATGATCAGCGAATTAACGTTTTTCGTATTCACAAACCAGTGTTAGTGATATAATATGATATGAATCCTGTACAAGTAATCAGTCGATAGCTGGGGCTAGTTTAACACACTCGTAGCACGGGCTAGCGAAATGTCTATGCATAGCACCCTTATAGACTAAAATGGTTAGGCCATATAAACACACTGTATGCTATAAAAACAACACGCCAAGTTTTTATTAACCAAGTCCAGGGAAGCAGACTGAGAGGCAGACCCAAATTCAGATGGCGGGACCGTGTAAATAAGAATATAAGGAAATGCAAAAATTGTTAAATGAGAGTCAAAATTGAAAGATAGGGAAGACTAGATGAGGTTGGTAGAGTAGGAGTGCAGAGCCATTTAAGGAGGAGGAAGATTGATTGATTGATTGATTGATTGATTGATTGATTGATTGATTGATTGATTGATTGATTGATTGATTGATTGATTTATTTATTTATTTATTTATTTATTTATTTGTTTGTCTGTGTATTTATTTATTTAATTGCTTGTTTGTCCGTGTATTTATTTATTTATTTGTTTATTTGGTCGGTCGTTCGTTCATTCGGTTTCAGTTAAAAAAAATAAGGATAATATTTATCTAAATATCAGGTCGAAACTGATTGCAATTAATTGCTTCTTATTTAAGATAGATTGAATAATCAATACTTTTTGAATGCAACCCAAATGTTATATTTGACTACTATCCTATGATGCTCATTCTAAAGATCCCTGATTTCATTCATGGTATAATCCGGAATTCAGTTTTGAGGAAAAATAAAATTGTGTATTTCTTTTTCTTTTTTCCTCCTCCCACTCCTCTTTCCTCGCAGGAAAATTATGAAAGAAATTTGTACATTTTTTCAGTTAATTTAGTCAAAAAGAGATGCAATTTCGACTTCTTTCCCCATGTGAAAATATGCATATAAGTTTATTTGGATATATTGTTCAGGTGACCCAAGCAGAGAAGGATGCAGTACCAGAACACGTGAAGAAGGCAGCTCGAGAGATGGGGCAGAGAGCATTCAAGCAGCGCCTGCATGAGATTCAAATGAGCGAGTATGATGCTAAGTTATATGGACAGTTCTCAGATGCCGTGAGCAGACAGGTGTGTAACAGTTGTCTATTTTTCAGCCTCGCACACTATATATCTCTAATCCAGTTGACGTTATTTTGGGTTTTAAGAAAGTTGTGGCTTAGAGAGTGGATATTTGTTATCAGTGTGATTTTCTAAATTCCCTTAGATTGAATGAGGTAGTGTTTGAAGTAGAGTAAAATGTGGCAAGTGTATTTCATACCATGACTGGATTTCAACCCCTCACCAAAGAGAAATAAATCAGCATAGTTACTGTACTTTTATTTCGTAAAGCAATTCGTGTATATATTTTTAAGCGCTGATTTTTTAAGAAGTTTTCTATTGCACTATAATTATATGAATAATATATCTGTTAATCTTTTATTCTGGAGATATATTATTGTCTCTCCCATTTCAGTTGTCACTTTCTCTTATGTAAAAATATTAAGTAAATATCTCTCAGAGCCCATTTTTAGTAAACTGATATGTTTTGTTATTTTTAACAAATACCCATAATTATTTAATAATTATCTTACATGTGTATCATTCTGGGTTAATTTAACTAATAGTAGATACTGAATGATATCAAACCTTGTCTCATAATTTAACAGAATTCACTCTACACAGACATATAGACAGCATGCTAGAAGTCAATTTTCTGATGTCAGGAATGCTGAAAACGTGTATTTCCGTCAATATCTGGAAATTGTCTTTGCAGCATACCAATACTTTCTCTTTAAAGTTCGTATAATGAGAAAAAATGACAAGAAAAAATAAAAATGTATTGATGAAGTAAAGGAATTTCTAGTTGTTAAAGAGTATGGTATGCAAATTCGAAATGATAGTAAGGTAAATGTTCCATCTTTCATGTCTCTCCACTAGAACTCTAGGTGGGGGTTTGGCATTATACTGGCTCTGTATCAGAAGAATCCCACCATTTATCTCGCATAGGGTGTATGTTATTGAAAAGGGAAAAGACTTAGCTCTCAAAATTGTAAACTTCGCTCATAAAGCCAGGATTGAAATTTACTGTAATGATCAGTACTACTCTTCACTCAGGTCTTATGATTTCTGTGAATGTCATAACATGGAGGAGTAAATAATATGCATTTAGATGTATTAATACTCGAACATATAACATATATGCGAAAAAAAAATGCACGTTTTGTACTTTGTGGCCAATTGTATGAAATAGTTCAATTCTTCCTACTTCGATTTTTTAGAAAATCTGAGAATTCTACAAAATTGTGTTTATAAAGTCATCATTTAGTTAAAGTCGGTCTATAATTTGCGTAATTTGTTAAAAAATGTGTTGTAATTAATAACTTTCGAGTCACTGAAGAAAAGTAATGGAAATTGGTACACTCGCCATTCTGTACATTATCACCTTGCACTATATCCTTCAGCAATGAGTTTTATATATAACGTTTTAAAATGGCTGAATTTGTATATTTCTGAGGAGGGCATCAAGTATACTAATTCTGCGTAGAATTATGATTATCAAAATGATTCATAAATTTAAAAATGAATAGTTTCTGTTGACATACAGCCAAAATTTCGTTTTGAGAACATATTCAAAGGAAATACACCAGGTGTTTTAGATTAACAGGGTCAAAATGATTCAGATGATAGAGGGGTCCAACATGAGTATTTTGAGATGGGGAACCAATGATCGGAGATGCCATCTTAATGCTCCACAAGCTCTTAAACTCTCAGATGAATACCATAATAAATGTGCAAAACGTTTCTTTAGGCTGCTTTATTTTCAAAGTATTTTACAACTCTTAGCAACTATTCAAAGTGGCGCCCATCGATCTCGACACATGTAATACAACAGTACAAGAAATTCCACCATGCTCTCTCAAATATCTGTGGTGTTTTTTGTATAACAGGCAGCTAGAATTCTGGCAACTATTTTCTCGTCAGTTTTCGCTGATGATTCGTAAATTAGAGATTTGCTGTGCCTCCAAAAGAAAAAGTTCAAGGGAGTGAGGTTTGGTGAGCATGGTGGCCAAGAGATGGCACGTTCTTTTCCAATGCAACATTGAGGGAATATGTTATCCAGTTAATGGCAGACGTTAACATCGAAATGCTTAGACTATGCTGTCATATAATGATCCATCTTATGGGACACCATTCACAATGAAAACCTAAACATGAATGTAAACAGTGTACTGGGTTTCTGTGGAAACATAATAGACAATTGTGTGCTGTTTTGAAAGCTATTGCCACCAAACGTCTGTATTCGGACCCTGATGCAGCAGACATGCTAGCAGACTTGCATACCCTTCAGTTGCTACCACAGACATTTAGTATACCAGTATTTATCTTAAGATGCCATTTCCGACCATTGCTTCCCTATATCAGTATACTCATGTTGCTCCCTTCTAACATTTTCACTCTTAATTAATTTGAAACACCTGGTATATGACATTATGTACAGTTTTAAAATTTTCTAGAATTGTAGATCAAAGAATCATGTAATGTCACAATCCTGAATACTGTTATATGTTATAATTTATTAAGGCCTGGAATTATATCACTTAAATTCTTGAAAAGATACATAAACTAATGATCTTAAAAACTCAAGACTCTCATTCATCTTTTCCATCATACATTTTGAGAGAAGTGCTTTTGTATGTATGAATTAAAACACTGATCTTATTTGTTGTTCTATTTAATTATAGAATTTAAAATATCAGTAGTTTCTGTACAACAATATGGCTTGTTTTCTTATGAACTGCTACAATATTGTATGATTTGAATGTAGGTGCAAGCTCTGAGGGTGATCCTCAACAGTCTCCAAGCCAAGTCGAAGGAGAGGCAGTGGCTACGACATCAGACTTCTGGAGAACTGGATGACACTAAGCTCATTGAAGGTAAAGACAGCCAGAACATCTTACATAGTCAAGTGGTCGACATTATTACTGACTGTGGGAGTACATGTCTGAGACATGACCGTATTGATCATGTAGTTCAGTCACCAAAGAGGGTCTAGGGTTCAGTCCCTGACAAGTTATGCACTATTTTGGTTTTTCTCACCATGAACAATCCCCGTTATTACTTCATTAAAGCCATATCATAATGTTATCCTGTCTTGTTTCATTATAGCGAGTTCCTTATTGAGGAGTCCGTGAGTTTATGATGTGGTGATAGTAGAATAAGGGAAATTAAAATGCCCAGAGAAAACAGTTTCACAGCTGCTTTATAAATTTCATATCTTACAGAATCCCCAAATTTGGTATCGAAAGAGATAGGAATTGACCTACAAAATATTCGAGCTGAAAAACACAGAGTAAAATTTAATTCATATTAAAAAATAAACCTTAAATCACAGCCAATTCAAAACATAGAATGGATTTAGAGGAACGAAGTATATGACTGACTGAGTTTTATTAACTTTGTGGTTTCATATTCTATCATAATAAGACAATTCCTGCTATTTTTTGTAACTTTTAAATCCCATCCAAATTCAACCTCACAAATTTCAAGCGCAATAATTAACAATAGATCCCTATTAGAAACAACAACCAAATTTCTTGGCTTAAGAATCGATAATGTGTTAAATTGGAAAAATCATATTAAAGAAATAATCCCAAACTAAATTCAGCATGTTTTGCTATTAGATCTATGCAAAAGATAGTAAATATCAATACCTTAAAAACAATATACTTTGCATACTTCCACTCGGTAATGAGTTTTGGAATAATATTCTGGGGAAATTCCACAGATAGTAACAGTATATTCCTACTACAAAAAAGGGTAATTAGAATAGTAGTAGGTACCAAATCTAGCGAATCGTGTAGAACCATTTTCAAAAAACTACAAATAATGTCCATGGCTTGTCAGTATATTTTTTCATTAATAATTTTCTCGTATTTAATCGTAAAAACTTTGTAACAAATTCAACAGTTCATAGTATAAATACGCGTCAAAAAATGACTTTCATACTCCATCTGCAAGTCTATCATGCTATCAAAAAGGAGTGCGTTATATGGCAGTAAAAATGTTTTATAGCTTCCCTATCGATATAAAAAATGAAACTCAAAACATAAGATTTTTTAGATTTTTTAGGCCAAATTAAAGAAGTACCTAATTTCTCACGCCTTCTATTCTGTAGGTAAATTCATGACATTCAACAACTCTGCATGAAATTGATACTAAGATTTTGTGTTGCTCTAGTAGACTATATTGTAAACCTTTTCTGTATATATTTCAACTAGACTGTGACTATAAATTAAGACTTTATAGTAGTATTAAGTTTTTTGACTTGTTCCATATTTTAGTTTTGAAGCAATGTATGAATACCAGTACCATGGAATGTTAATAAATACAATACAATACAATACAACTTCAGGATTTCATATCAAACGGCATCACAAAACCAGCCAAATTCCGCAACGAAAAGTGAGTTTAGGGAACGATTTAGGGAAGCTAAGATATAATTGGCTCAATTTCTGCTTACATGAAAACATTTTTTTTCTAGTAGTGTTCTTTCTTATTCATCAGCTGACATTCCAGATGAATATGCAGAAATTTTTCTTCACTTGTATTGCACTTTTTACATTTTGGAGATGTAAATACTTTAAACTTGCTACCACAGTGGTTCAGTGGCTAGAGCACTGGACTCATAATCCTGTGGACCAGGTTCGATCTTCGATCCCTGATTTATGACTTATGTTGGGCAAGCCTGTGGTCCAGGTAACACGGGAATTTTCTCCGGGAGCTCAACTTCTTCTATGACATCCCAACAAATCTTCATCATCTCATCTCATTGCAGGTGTAACATAGACCAGCCTCCTATTGTGCACCATGGGCAATGATTTTGCCCCTAAATTGGTCCACACAACTGGCTTCTTAGAAGTGAATGACGAACAGTTAAGTACCCGCCATTAGACAAAAAAAAGTATGTTAAGTCTGTGACCAGATGTCCAGTTCTAGGCTCAGCTTTAGAGGCAAAGGTCTGTAATATTGCGGTTGATTCAGATTAATTTTAATGTCATTAGGTTCCTCCTGAATTTGTTCCAGAGTTTTGCCAATTTTGCAAGAGATCCATTCGTTTTGTCCAAATTTGTTTCAAGACTGAGGTACTTTGTTTTATTGCTAAAGTGAGAGTTGAATCTGTGGTTTCGGTTGTAATTTTCAAACTAGCTTCGTACTTTTATCGGCTGCTTCATTTTCAGTCAGTCCATAGTGACTGGGGATCCATTGAAGAACTATGTCTTTATCGATTGAAGGATGATTGTGTACCATAGTAGTTTTCGAATTGGAGTCACTTGAAATAAGTATGAGGTAAGTTTGTAGCTGCAGATTAATTGGATGGCAGCCTTGGAGTCAGTGAGGACGCAGATATGAAGAACAACTGTATGGAATTTGTAAAATTCTGCAAAGAGAAATTAATTCAGAGATCTTGTTCTTGAGTCCTATAAGGACTGTTCCTATGGGACATTGATTTAGTCAGAGCATCTGCTCGCATTATATTATGCTATAACCATATTCAGGTACACCACGTGATAGTTCGCCTCCAAATTATTCAAAGCACAGGAAGAATTTAGAGGAATGAAGTTACATGATTACCTTAGCTCTGTTTTTCAAACTTTGTAGCTCCGAATCATATACTTTCACAAAATCAGCCAAATTCTGCACAAAGAAAAGTGAGTTCAAAATTTGAGACTAATTTAGAGAAACACTTTTATGTTGTTGGCTTAGCTTTTTTCTAACTTCGTGGGTTTCAGATCAAATGCTTATAAAATCAGTACTTAAAATTATGGGGAAAAAAATTAGTTCAAAATGTAGGACGAATTTAGAAGAACTAAACTATATGATTGGCCAAGTTTTTCTAACTTTATGGGTTGGTTTCTATCTGCAGAATGCCAATTCAATTAAGTTCTTCTCCTGGAAAGACATATGATTTCATCATCTTTGAATGCCTTGGGGTTAAGTCCCAATTCCTTTGGCATTAAATAAAGCACCAGCAAAAGCAGAGCTCAGGTTCATTATCTGTTCCTAATGAACACAGTCTTTGCTATTGCTAGCAGGTTCCTTTTACTTGTGATATGCGTCATTTCTGCCTTGGTAACTATGTAATTTTGCGTTGTAGGTTTGACAGGAGAGAAGACAATTTTCCGAAGGCGGGCAGAGAAAGAACCTGAACTGGGCACTCCTCAGACAAAGCCAAAGAGGCTGAAGCTAGTGATCGATGTGTCAGGCAGTATGTATAGGTGAGTGGAAAGAAATAAGACAAAGAGCCATTTCTTACTCTCTCTCTCTTTCCCCAATGACTAGGATTACGTTAATTTTTCAAAGCTATCAAGCAGATCTTACTAAGTGCTAAAATTTTTGTCTGAAATAAGTTCGAGTGGAGGCACATTTCTCTAGATTACTCGGCACATAAAATTATGGAGACATGCTGTGTTCTATACTGTTTAATTTCTTACTTTATCATAAATGAAGAAGAAAATCATCACAGCCAATGAGTAAATCGTTATTATTTTTTTCTCTTAAAAATTTAGTTATACTAACCACTTTCCAGCGTTAAAAAAAAAGCTAAGTGGTAAATTACTTAGTTGATTGTATACTGAATTCCAGATAAGAAAAGGGTGGAGGCGGGAGTTTTGCTACCTCCCACACCATTGTACCACATCACACATATACTCCTATTGGCTAGTGGTGATAGTGATGATATACACTCTAGAAATTAGTTCGCAGTTCCTTATGAGATATTCATCGTGATTGATGATTTAAACAGAAGTGGAGTAAGTTAAAATCATGAACCGAGATTCGTGGTACGTTTAGAATGCAGATATGGGTTACCACAATCCATTGTTTAAAGTAGGCGGGATTCCATTAGCCCAAACTGTTGCATTTCATGCAACAACATGTAGAACCTGTGTCGTAACATAAAACTACCTATACCATTTTGTATATAATGCCGAGACATGTCTTGCTCTTTAGTAACCCCACAAAGTTATCTCTACTGTGCGTGCCTAAGCATATAAACATTATTAATATTATACTGAACAGAAACACTTACCACTGTATTAGAGAGATCGGAGTGTGTTCTGTAGTGTAGTGTGGTGGACCCTGCACAGGCTACAGCATTAAGACGACTTTGTAATACAATTTCATATAGTTATCAAATATGTTTAAATAAATGATTAAATGGCGATCTTACTCGTGTTAATTGTGTAAGCATGTGCGACTTACAGCTGTTTCGGTGCTTCTTCACACCATCCTCAGAGCCTACTAGATCTCGGCATCATCTCGAACTTCGCTGCCTGTTGTGTGGGTGCGTTCGATTGTTGAAAAGTGTTTAAATGTGGTGTCAAATAGTGTGTGTGTTCTGAAATTGATATTCAAGTGTTAAAAGTAGTGTACGAAAGATTCAACATCAAATATGTTTATTTATTTCCACATCATTCTTGTATGGAAAAATCAGATTAATCATCAACAAGGTATTATAAAAATGCATTATAGAATTCAATCCTGTCTTCATAGTAACTGAAACTGACTTCCATATTAACAGACTACCGAATGCATGTGGAGAGTTCCTATGCTGCAATGAGATGACAAATCACATTATGTATCACAGCGGCATATTACATTTTGCATCAAATGTTTGTTTACCTGAATATCTTTCTTATTTGGATTTCAGTATAGTTTCGATTTCGTGTCAGTCGTTCTGAAAGAAACTAGATAACGAGGTAATTTACCACTTAGTTTTCTTTTTAACACTAGAAAGTGCTTACTAAATTCTTAAGTGATACAAAGTGTTAAAAATGCGTAATCAAGATACATTATTTTTTTTATGTAAAATGTCTATCTCCGATGTATAAACTGAGAAAATGTGTAACACTCTGTGTAAGATGAAATTCCTGAACATGATTATAGGGGCAGCGCAATTACTTTCGTTATTTCGTCGATAGATAGCAGTTTACAATTGAAATGTGTATAAGAGGAAATGATTACTTTTATGCTGATAACACAACAGTAGTCGGCTGTACAAATGCAAATTAGACTAGTCTGCTTGTACAATGGAGGTTAGGTACTCAAAATTAAAGAAAATTGAAGAATCCATGGAAAATCCATTTTGCAGGACCTCCATATTTTTTTAGTGTCATACTGTTCCATTTTATGACATCACTTAGCTGTAGTAAAAAGTCAATTGGAAAGTGCATTGTTATGCTTTCCTCACAAGCTTTGTGGAAATTTAAACAAAGCACCTGCAGCAGAGTACTTGTTTGAATACGTCTGTTTCTGCTGTCATATCTGTGTGTGCTATCTCAGGTTCAATAACTATGATGGGCGGCTAGACCGCGAGATGGAGGCTGTGGTTATGGTCATGGAGGCCTTCCAAGGTCACGAGGCCAGAATCCAGTATGATGTGGTTGGTCACTCAGGCGACAGCCACGACATCGTCTTCATTGACCATAGGAGACCCCCTGCTGATAACAAGCAGAGACTGGACGTCATCAAGGTGAGTCACCAAGGATCTCATGCTGTCTGCTAATGATCTTGACTGAATTTCCTCCATTAGCCGTCCTATATCCTAATAATACTATATTAATTGTGATTATTCATCAATACTAATTTGGAGGTGGCTTATTATTGAAGCAGGTGGTCTTTATTCATTATTTGATGATTTTGACAAAGAGGTAAGGGGTAAAATTAACATTCTGTAGTGTGAAGCAAAAGTGGTGCCTTTGCATTTTTTATTTACCACATTCTATCAGCCCTTTCTTATAGCTTACATCCACGCCCTGAGACCCCTTAAAGCTTTTAGCTGATAAACTTGGTTTAAATATTCTGTAGAACAGTACACTTTGACTTTGCTTGTTGAAACTTTTTTTTCAGAAGAATTCATATAAGAAGTGCATTTGCAAGTTTTAATGATACTATCTTGGGTTTAGTGTGCTGTAAAAATTGTGTGTTGTAAGATTGTTCAGAAAGTGGGGAGAAGCTGGTTCATTGTTGAATAAGCAGAACTGTTGCGCTAAGAAAGCTCGACCCAAGAAAACCTTTGCGATATGTGTATGAAATTAAAATTAAAAGCATTAAGAAGTCGAGTCACTGTCTAGGTCAGGAAATAGGAATTTCACAAAGATCAGTTTTAAGAATACTTAAAAGTTTAAAGCTTTGCCCATGTAAAGTTTCTGTTGTTCACAGCTTGTAACTATCAGGTTTTAATTCCAGAGTTAATTTTTGTAACTGGATACTTCAGTCTCACACATTGGAATTGTCGATTCATAATCATTTTCATAAAAGATGAAACATGGTTTCATTTAAATGTCACGTGTATATTTCCAAAATTCAAGATTTTAGGCGATCAAAAACTTTCATGCTTTACATGAAATTCCATTGCACTATCAAAAAGAAGTGGTGTGGTGCGCAGTTAATGCTGATACATAGAGTTATTGCCTAGTTTTTCACTGTGAGACAATCAATTCGGATTGCTATGTAAGTGATATACTAATATCACTTTTCTCATGCTCACTTGAAAAGAAAAACACTAGGCATATTTTCAGTAAGATGGGACAACTCTTCATACATTGTATTATTCAATAGATATTTTTTGTAGAGCGTTTGATGACAGAATAATCAGTGAAGGACTATGGTCATCTCATTCTCCTGATTTGAATGTGTTTCATTCATGGGAAAACTTAAAACAAAATGTGTAGGTCTACCGTAAAAATCAGCACACATTGCAAGATTTAGCAACAAGAGTGGTCTGCAAAACATCGCAAATTGAATACAGAAAGTGTTTCTGAATTTCGTTTGCCTATGTCACTTACCTATAAACCAGGGGAAGACACTATTTTCAACAATTCACCATATATTATGTTCTGTTTTTCAATGTTAACTTGCCTCAACAGATTACAGCATTGAATCAATAAATAATTATGAATTTTAAACACATGAATTGTGGTTATCATTTCAGACGATGCACGCCCATTCACAGTTCTGCATGGCAGGGGACAACACCTTAGAAGCCACACATGCTGCCATCACGTCACTGAGCCAGGAAGACTGTGATGAGGCAATTGTGGTCATTCTATCTGATGCCAACTTGGAACGTTATGGCATCCCTCCAGAGAGGTTTGCAAGAGCAATGAACTCCGATCCAAGGGTCAATGCATATGCCATCTTCATTGGTTCATTGGGCGACCAGGCATTAAGGTAAGTGCTTACATTTTAGTATTACATTTGACAGTTTTAGTATCCCAGCAAAAATTGGAGTAATCTTGTGCCAAATTAATTTTTCTTTTCATTCTTTTTTTGCATGTGATCTCATCCTTCCCCACTTCATTCTCATTCTTCTCCTCCTGACGATATTCACCTTTCTTCTTTCTAATATTTCCACTCTTGCTTCCTTGCAAGCACTTGGCTTCAGTTCCATTCAGTTTTTCTCTGCCAGTAAGTGTTATTTCGACTCCATCCTTTTTTCATTTAGACTATATTTTGCCAGTTATTCAGTCTTGATTTTTTTGGCGTAGAACTAGGTCTTTCTGCTCACTAAGCATGAGGGATAACTTTGGATAAACATGCAACCCTCCTCTCCTTGTATTTCCCTGGTTCTCCTTGTCTTCTCCATGTTCTGCTTATATTATTCGTTGTTCCCCATCATATTGCCTTGTTCTCGTTGACATCCCCTTGTTCTCCTCGTTTTTCCTTTGTTCGCCTTATTTTCCATATATTCCTCGTTCTCCTTCACTTCCCATTGTTCTCCTTGTCATTTCCTTGTTTCCCCGTTCTTCTTGTATTCACCTTGTTCTCATTGTCTTCCGCTTCTTTTCCTTGTATTAGGTACTTTTGTTTCATTTCTAGCACCACTCACATGTAGTTCTACATAAAGATTTTTTTTCATAAATTCTCCGGTAGTTTTCAATATTTATAAAATAGACCAAATTTAGTGTAATTCATAATTTATTTTCATATGCATATATTGTATATTAGTCAATGAACTTATTTATTTTATTTACATCAGTCAAATTTATTTATCAATACGCATATTCATGAGAGAATTTTAGTATTTGAGAATGTTTTAGCCATTCTTTTATATTATCATATAGAGCATTCATTTCAAAACTTCACAGTTTAAATAATTATATAATTTAAATAGGATTTAATTAAACAAAAAACACGTCAATTTAGATATTGAGGGGGAAGTTTAAAACCAGTCTTAATTGCATTTTTTTTTTATATATATCAAATCATTTTGGCTGAAACTTCAAAACTCGACATTTCATTTGTTGCTGAATGAAGTTAGGCGGCAGTTTATGATTAGGTTTCAAAACGTCTAGGCCTACTTGCAAATTATTACGTTATTTTCATGGTATTCAGCATTTATTAATTGATTAGGAAGTAATTTATCCTGAGTTGTGTATGCTGATGACGCTGATGTCGATGCATCCTGGTCTTCTACTGTACTTTTACTACTGGTATGGATTTTACATTTCAGTTTTTTACTTCCACTGTTTTGTCGCTGTGATTTAATACACATTATAAATTTATACACATCTAATAAATTGTTAATAATATATAGAATTAATGTACCACATTAATTAATATATTATATATCACATGGGGCGGCCTGGTAGCTCAGTTGGTAGAGCAGCTGGCTACGGACTGGAAGGTCCGGGGTTCGATCCCAGGTGGTGACAGGATTTTTTCTCGTTGCCAAACTTTCAGAACGGCCCCGAGGTTCACTCAGCCTCCTATAAAATTGAGTACCGGGTCTTTCCCGGGGGTAAAAGGCGGTCAGAGCGTGGTGCCGACCACACCACCTCATTCTAGTGCCGAGGTCATGGAAAGCATGGGGCTCTACCTCCATGCCCCCCAAGTGCCTTCATGGCATGTTACGGGGATAACTTATTATATATCACATGGAGAAACTAGAGCTACATACACTTACAGCTTACATTGTAACAGCAAACTAATCTGGCAACCAGTCAGGAAATGAATGAGCATCGAGTAAGCCATAATCCTGTAACTAGCTTCAAGTCTGTCATGGTTCAATAAGTAGCATCCTGGATCAAGTCGGTCATGTTGCAACATAAGGAATTTAGCCTTTAGCGGTTTAACCTATCCCATTGATATTGTTACCAACGAGAACACCACATGGCATGGATTAATTATCAGTTTTGGAGTGTCATTAGCCACCAGTAGAAACAAATTATTAGGGGGGGGGGAGGGAGCGTGTCCCCCTCATCCCCCACCTATCAGCGGCCGTGTGCAATAGTAATTAGGTTTATTGAATTATATAACAATATGCCTTGAAGAATCTCAATGTCCATATAATTGAATAAAGAAAGGAGTTCGCCAACAAAATAATATATGCCTATATATATATATGAAATTATAAATTATACTGAATTTCTCTGTTCACTAAACACCATTTGGAGCCCATGAAAACTGAAGTAGAATATAAAGAAATCAAGGTTCACTAACTGGAATAAACCAGAAACAAGAGGGATGGAACCAAACTACTTAATGGAGAGACAAACGAGCAAAGAAGATCTGAATGGAACTAAAGGCACAAGACGACAAATTAGGAAAGAGAATGTCAGGAAGGGAATGAAGTGAGGAAGGTTCTTTGCACGAACCAAGAAAAGACTGGAAAAATTGTTAAATTTTTGGCTATCGAACAGAATATAACATGTTATCCACTGATTAGTTGTTGAGTTATAGCTATTAGCAGGCAGCGCATTTTCGTTCCCAAACATACAGTGGATCGAACGTTCTGAAGCAGGATTTGATGAAAAATGCGGTTTGTAGAAACAGCCAACAGATGGTGTTAGTAAAAAGAGCACTCTGCGATCGTGTTATGTTTCGAAATACGCGAACGCAAGTGCAAAAGTTTGGAGTTTGCAAACTTTTCTTGCATTTATTTTAGTGTTTGCACTTACATATTTCATTGTGAATGCTTTCATTATGTAACATGGGTCCAAGGTCTTGCGTTTATGTTGCGATTGCATTTAATTTTCATTGTGAATGGGCTTTAAACCTCTAAACCAGGGTTTAAACTAGAAAATAAATAATTGTCGCAAAAATCACAAATGAAAACTATATTTGTGCAAATTGCGAAATGTTTGTACAATATTGTAAGTAATTGTGCAGAAAGATAAAATTAATAAAGTATGCAGAAACAAAAATTTATGTAATTTGTTTCTTGGAGTTTTATTACTTTCAATTCATCTTATCACATTCTAGATATATTTATGTAAGTATTAATTACTGCTGAATTTACATCACATTAAAATACATTATTTTATGGGAACTCTAAACATTGATATTCTTTACTAGTAGGCCCTTCGAGATTTATTGTTACCAGAGTGCTAAACTCTTAGAAAGGTGGTTTCTAATTCCAGTTTTTACAAGATTCATGCAACTAAATCCTCGCTCACAATTTACAGTATGTGATGAAACTATATAAATCAATTTGAAGAAATTGTCCACTTAACTTACATGAATTGCAGCAACTCTTTGAAATCAATTCCTGAACATCTATTGCTCAATACCTTTTGAACATTGCCGTGCCATTAGAATTTCATTTAAATCCAAATTAATTCGAACACATCTCTGATTTCATTTTCTCCATTACCATCTTTATTTCTGAAGTCCAATGTGGTTGTCGCATTTATGCACATTTACATTCAAAGTTTGTTGCATTTTTAGAAGTCGAGTAGCAAAATGTGACCAATGGACTGTGGCTTAAACTCTACTCTAAACATATAGGGTGCTATTCATAGACATTTCGCAGCACGCACTACGAGCGTACTAAACTAGCCCCGGCTATCCACTGGTTACTAGTACAGAATTCAAATCATATCCTATCGCTAACACTGGTTTATGAATACGAAAAACGCTGATCATCCACCGGAAGCCCGCGCTAAAAATGTCTATGAATACGGCCCATTGTGCTCAGAACATGATCCATTCCCCTTTGTGTCTAGCAGCACCACTTCAAGCGAGAAGCAAGGAAATGTAAAAAATAACTTTAGTTGGATGTGGAGTTCATGTAGGAAGATGTCGAGGAGGTAAAAGGCAATGGGAATATTTTCCTGTTCTTCCACAGTTTCTGGCTAGTTTCCTATAGTTAATTCTGATTAAGTAGGCTTACACAAGAGATGATTTACTCTAGTTAGTTGTTATTACAAAAGTGTAGTAGAATGAACTGAATATGAACAAGTGACATTTCAGCAAACACATGTCAACTAGCACTAAATTACGCATTCATAATTTGTTCTAAACCAACCTTATTATATTTATGGAAATAAAACTTCGGTCATATTCATTCATTCTTAGTTTTCTGCTCAAGAATAGATCTTTCACTGCAAACCCAGCATCCTCCAATCTTTCCTATTTTTCATCTTCCTCTTAGTCCCTGCATATGATCCATATATCTTAATGTCGTCTATCATCTGATATCGTCTTCTGCCCTGAACTCTTCTCCCATTCACCATTCCTTCCAGTGCATTTTTCAATACCTATGCAGTTTTTTCTCAGCCAGTGACTCAACCAATTCCTTTTTCTCTTTCTGATCAGTTTCAGTATCATTCTTTCTTCAGCCACTCTTTCCAACACCGCTTCATTTCTTATTCTGTCTGTCCATGTCACACACTCCATTCTTCTCCATATTGTTGTTTAGTTAACTGTCCGAAGACAGATCTGAACCTCACAAGTGATACCAACAAGGCACCACTTATGAGGCAACTAGGCCAGGAGATAATGAGATAGGGTGACCAGTTTCTTTCCCTCTGCATTGCATACATCACTGACTAGCTACATATTACATTAATCAAAATTCAGTCTTCTCCATATTTGGGTCATAAATAAAATAAATTTAAAATCCTAAAAGCTACACAAATGAGATTCTTGAGACCTTTGCTAGATTACATATTCAGAAGAACACTGATATTCGGAAAATTCTCAGAATTCAGAATATACAAGAAATTGAATTATACCAATTAAATTGGAAAGACCGTGTAAATAGAATAATAGAATAAATACAGAAAGGATTCCCAAACAAACTTTCTCATAACAGCCATTAGGACGAAGAGATTTACTGCATCCAAGGAATACATAGAATGACCAAGAGCACCTTCAAGAGCAGTAGCAGAACAGGAACTAGTGATGAGGAAATCGCGATAAGTTGAATTATGCCTCTATGGAACTACATATGGCCTAAAGAATGTTAATAATATGTTACTTCTATTTTAGGTTAACAGGCAAACTTCCAGCTGGGAGAGCATTTGTGTGTCTTGACTTGAAGAATATTCCTCAGATTCTGCAGCAGATCTTTGCAGCATCTGTTCTCAATACTCGGTGACCACATTGGTTGCATAGTGCCTTGAATTGTGCTTGTTGATCAAGTAATAATAATTTGTAAACAAAAATTTTAGTCCTGTACCTGTATTGTGAGGAAAAACAGTGCTCTCGTATATTCTGCTGTTCATATATGTTAAAATGTATTTAGTACAGATTAGAATCTTTGCTACATCATTATAAAAGTCTGGGGATATAGCAATGATTTTGTTGAAGAAACTTTTTATGTATGTCAGTAGCACAAACATATTGCACCCCCAGTAAAATATTATTGTATGTCGAAAATAACATATTATTTTCATTAATTTTTTCCAACACACTTTTATTGGTTGGAGATCTGCAATTCTAATAATAAAATAGTAAATTATCAAAGGTTTTGGTACCTACTGTATTTATTAAAATATTTTTACAGCAGTATTTTACTAGGAAATAAATCACAATTTTCGAGTTACGAACTACTATTTTACTGGAAGTGCGATATTGTCCATTGCTCTTCTTGTAGTCCAATAGAGATAATCCAATTTTAGTCGTTACTATAATCCTTTTCCCTTATTTCTTTAAGTTTTCCGTGTTTACAGTGTAAAATTTTTTGCGACTTTTTCTTCATTTGATGACCAATTCACAGAATGGTGAATCAACATGGCTGCAAAGAAAATGGAACATTTCCTTTAAAAGTTCACATAAGTAAATTTATTGCAAAATTTTTCTCTCTACGCGATTTTGAGATTTGCAGCTTGTTAGTAAAGCTTGGATCCATATGCTTTTAAAAGTTATTAGTAGGATGATTTTCATACTTCCTAGTGATCATGGTACCAGGATTTATTGTAACAAAAGACATGTTTAATGACATTGAAAGTAAGCATTATCTTTCTTCATTTATTCTGAAAGCTGTAAATTGAATTAAAAACAGAAATTTCAAACTAAGAAATATAAATCTTTCAAATCAATACCATTATTTCACCAGCAATTAGGGGAAAGCCTATGAACAATGAGAGATCTATTTGTTGAGCAGGCGAAAATGTTTTAAGATCTGAAGTGCGATTCGTAAGAGGCTACAGTTTTAATTCCTCCCCAGCATAAGTACGTAATATTTAAACTGAAAAGCAAAGTGAATATCTCGTCATCATATGAACCAAATCTTTTGGCTTAGAGCATTCCCAGTGTGGCATTCTTTGTCTCAGAAAATACTCAAGTTGCTCAACTATTGTCATTCACCGTACATAAATACTAGAACCGTCCTCTGAATTGACGAAATATTCGTTATTCTTTATATAGCCCACATGGATTCTGCAATAGGCAAAAAAGACAGATCCCAGTGGCAGAAGTTAAAGTACACTGCTGTCAGTATTCGAAAGTACATTTTTCCATAACCACGCAGACAGTGATTATAACAGGTTTTGTTTCCTTGTCATTAGACATCCAATAAAACACATACTCACAACTCATTTTACGTCAAAGAAATTGCTGCTGTCTCCAAAAATAGAATATTAACAAAAGTAAACTATGTGTGTACACCATTAAAAATTGTTTAACAAACCCTTAATAATTATTTTTGAATCAGTATTGTGATATTCTCTGATCAATGTAAAGCGATGGAAAGCTACTTGTTGCTAGACATATTTTGTAATAAAGTTTTTAGTATTTCCCTTAAAGAGAGAAATATAAGTTGATATGGTGAAATTCCATTAAGCACGTGCTTTCAGAGCAGCATGTTTATGGAAACATCTGTATTATTTTCAATAGAAGATACTTGGTGGTCCTCAACTAAAGTATTTAGATAACCTTCACATGAGATTACCATAATATCAGTGTGTTCAGAAGAAACATAATGAAGTATGTTTGCAGTCTGCATTAATGTACAGAAAAAATATTTGTTACTGTTGGTAATAAAGTTGTTATCAAAGGGAATGTTTTTATTCTTGGAGCCTTGCATACTATTCACTGCCTATTCACCATCTCTTGTCTTGGACAGTAGATCTTTCAGAACACGGAAAAAGTGTAGTTATATATTTCAGAACTGGTATTATTCAACAGGAAAGGTACCGGTAATAGAAATGTGAGTTTTACATTGGGATGAGTCTGAAAAGCTGTGAGAATAGTAATGAACGGGCATGGTGATACATTTTTTTTTTCTAGTTGGTTATTTAACGATGCTATAACAACTGCAATGTTATTTTGATTAGATGAAATTGATAATAGCAATAGTGTTTGGTGACATAAATTGAAGAGTTCACCTTAGGATAATATATTCGCCTTGAAGTTGGTGAAAACTAGGAAAAGACCCAACCAGGTAATAAATCCAAGCGTGATTCAAACCCATGCCCAGATTAGTAGTCAAACGTGCTACCATCCAAGCTATGCCAGTGGCTCAACAAACAATATCTTAAGAAGTACCTACCTGAAGTTCTTACCTAGTGAGTGACAATTGCCAGTGAGGTAGAGAGCTGCATTCGAATTGAGTGGATGTCCACTGTTGAAAGTCAGCCACACTTGTTTGATGTGCTAGAGGATGAGCGTATCGACCACATACGTAGTAGTGGTGAGTAATTAGGAACTATTTCATGGTTTTGCCGTTATTATGTGACATTTCCTTGTATTCGCCAATATTAACAGAGTGGATGGATTGTTCTATGAGTAATATATTTGAGTGCACATCATCAGAATGATGATCTAACTCCATTTGTGATACTACTTATTTTATTATAGTGTACCTACAGATGGTTTGAGGCCACTTTAGTATTTGGGTAGCTATTCTCAGTGGTACCAACTTTTGGAAAACATTGGCTGGGCTTAAAAACTTGAGTTGAATTAAAATAAATAAATTTCATAAATAATGTTAATAATACTCCAAAACAGCAAATTATTGGATGGGCCGGATAAGTTGGCACTACTGGTTATTCTTGTTCTGTGATTAGTTATACCTCAGCAGTGCCCAGGATGAGGAGTGTTTTATGTTGGATTTATTAGTAGCTTGTTGTTATCCCCCTGGTCACTGGAGGATACATATACTTACTTAATATATTGAGAATTGCTGACTATTGTGAATGGGGGCGAATTTTTACTATGTTTTATTTCTTTGTGTCACAGAGTAAATATAATAATGAGTGTGTTTGTTTACTTGTTATGAATAAAAACACAAACACTTGTATTATTATATTTAATCTTTGATACAAATAAATAAAAAATAGTAAACATTTGTCCCTATTCACCTCTGCATCCCTATTCATCCCATTTTACGGTACCAGTACTTATTTTGTAAATTGTGTACAATAGTGTAAATAATGTTTGATCAAGGTTTTCGCAATTGTGTAAAGTGCATGCAGCTTTGACAACTGAAGTCACATTTTTCGGTTTTAAGTGAAGTGGGCACTGAGACATGCGAAAACGACTAATATGCTGATGCCGAAGGCATTTACTACAACCCTACATTCTCTTGAGACATTCTAATTAAAGACCCTTTGCTCTACATTTAACTTCCTTTTTGCAAATGACTTCATGAGATATATTGTCAGGTGAAAGGCCTCATCACCAACAAAAAAACACTACAATACTGTATCCAGCTCCTTATCTACACTTTTCTTCTCATCTTACGATTTTCAGAACTGAACACAGTTCCTTACAAAGCAAATCAGTCACAGTAGCAACATCATCTTCTAACAGCGAATCCATGTCTACTAAGTTCTGGTCATGTTTTTTCCAGCCTATGAAACAATGTCACACACACGCTCTCTCACTAGTTTTCTCGACTCAGGTTAGAGACAAGATGTAAGAATAAATTAATGAGATATATAAACAATTGAATACTCTTTCAAATTTAAGTATTTTTATATAGGGATCCAATTTGAAATTTCAAAGGGGAGAGTAGTGGGGGTGAAACTTAAAATGTAATTATTATAGGTCATTCGTTGTCTCATGAAACCAAATGCTTATGTGTGCCATAGGTCATAGCAAGAACCTTATGATAGAGGTAAGAGAGCTAGCTACTTGCAAGTGGAAGTGTAGCGAGAGAGGGAAGTTTCTCAGACCACTTCTTCTTTCCCTTTACACTCAGGTAAGTTTCACGAAATAACAAATGGCCTATAATATTGGTGTTAAACTTCCCCTTTAATATCTAAATCGACGTGTTTTTTTTTTTAATATAATTGAAATAAATAGTTACTTTGACTGGTAAGTTTTGAAATGAAAGTCCAGTATATTTATGCCTCCAATCGAAAAATTCTTCAGATAAAATTCGAACATAAGATCACTTTATTGGCCACGCACAAGAAATAATAATTAACGAAAAGTGGAATCTGATTAAGCACTGGCTATCAAATTGGTCTCAGTGAAAGAAGCATTAGTATTGTGGTATTACCACTGAGAGACCAAGTAAGTGTAGCAAGTGTGCTCACTTAAGGTGTTTTAATCTAACTGCACTGTATCAGCTGAATGGTTGAGCACGAAATTCTACAAAATGTAAATGAAATGGCATTGCTGAAGATTGTGAACAGGTGGATCTATTACATCTTGCTGCCATTAGGCAATATGCTTTATTAAAGAAATGCTCATGTTTGACATACCAAAATAAGCAATTTTTTATTCATTCATTCATAGTTTTCTGCCCAAAGGAAGGTCTTTCACTGCAAACCCAGCATTCTCCAATCTTTCCTATTTTCTGTCATCCTCTTGATCTCCGCATACGATCCATATATCTTAATGATGTCTATCATCTGATATCTTCTTCTGCCACGAACTTTTCTTCTGTACACCATTCCTTCCAGTGCATCCTTCAGTAGGCAGTTTCTTCTCAGCCAGTGATCCAATCAATTCCTTTTTCTTTTCTGATCAGTTTCAGCATCACTCTTTTCAACACAGCTTTATTTCTTATTCTGTCTGTACATTTCAAATGCTTCTAGTCACTTCTCTTCACTTCGTCATAATGTCCATGTTTCTGTCCCATACGTCACACTCCACACAAAGCAGTTCACAAGTCTCTTCCTTAGTTATTTTCCAGACATCCTCAGAAGATGCTTCTTTTTCTATTAAAAGCTTCCTTTGCCATTGCTTTCTCCTTTTGACTTCCTGGCAGCAGCTCATGTTACTGCTTATAGTACACCCCAAGTACTTGAAGCTGTCGACTTGCTCTACTGCCTTTCGAATTCGCACGTTTACCTTCTTCATTTTTCTTCCGATAACCATGGTCTTCGTTTTTTTTGCATTTATCTTCATTCTATGCTGTTAACAGCTGTCATTTAGCTCCTGTAGTATATCTCCTGTTCTGCTAGCAATGCCATATCAACAAATCTTAATCACTTTATACTTCTTCCTCCTACTATTACCCCCCTATGTTCTGAAAACAGTTTTTCACTAAATCCTCTCAGTAGATGTTGAGCAGGGTAGGTGATGAAGAGCATCCTTGTCATACACTCCTCTCCCTATTTCAATTCTGTCAGACAAATCTTTTATTAAGATTTGAAATATAAATACTATATACTAATTGTATACAGTAATAGTTAATATCTATGTGTTTACTAAGGGAGTTTACATTAAAAGGATTGAAAATGTTAAGATCTACTTTACAGGGCGGGAGGTTACATATCCATGTATTTGTCTTAATCTGGACCATAATGCATCTTGTTTATGCAAGACAAGAATCCAACAGGACGCACAGGAATGTCACAAAAGTGAAATTCTAGATGTAGTTCTTAAGATTCTTTTTTTTTTTTTTACACTCAGTAAGTAAAAGTTGTTGTACTGCTGCTGTAAAGCATGTCCCCAGTCCTCACACTGTAACAGGATTTTACTATATTGTTTTTGACTTTATAATTATACGATAATATTTTTTATACATTAGTATAGAGAATACAGGCAGCAGACTGCGTTCACAGTCAAATCTGTAATAATTACGTCATCCCCGTTTATACTTTGGCCATACTGCAAAATGTGTTTCAGCCACCGGCATGGCTCAGTCGGTTAAGGCGCTTGCCTGCCAGTCTGAAGTTCCGTTCGGGCACAGGTTCGATCCCCGCTTGGGCTGATTACCTAGTTGGGTTTTTTCCGAGGTTTTCCCCAACCGTAAGGTGAATGCCAGGTAATCTATGGCGAATCCTCGGCCTCATCTTGCCAAATATCATCTCGCTATCACCAATCTCACCGACGCTAAATAACCTAGTAGTTGATATAGCGTCGTTAAATAACTAAAATTAAAAAAAAAAATGTTTTTCACACATTACAAACAGCTCTTGTTTGATGATGGTCTGCCCTTCTATGCCCGAGGTTGCGGGTTCGATCCCGGGCCAGGTCGATGGTATTTAAGTATGCTTAAATACGACAGGCTCATGTCTGTAGATTTACTGGCATGTAAAAGAACTCCTGCGGGACAAAAATTCCGGCATACCGGCGACGCTGATATAACCTCGGCAGTTGCGATGGTCGTTAAATAAAACATAACATAACATTGATGATGGTCTCATAATAAATTTTCCATTTTGATTTCACAGTCAGTTTATCGTGCAAGTCACAGATGGAAAGTGATCTTTAGAAAGACCTAGATTTAAAAAAATAACATAGCCTTAACCATTTTAACACAGCAAGAAATGAAATATACTAACAGAACATTTTTCCCATATTGTAGGCCTACACATTGTTATAATTTGTTTGTTGCACCATTATCCACCTGCTCTCATTTCATGGATTAGTTATTCATTTACTTGTATACCTACCTTTCTGTTTTCTTAAGTATACATATTCCCAGGCGAAAATTTAAAATCTTGTTTCTCGGAATCATGCAAAAAAAGCTGTTGCTGTTGTCTTCTAATGCCAGGCGTTTGACAATAAAGTCATTTGACCTCTTGCACTCCAATATTTTTCAAAGATATTATCATGACCAGCCAATGAAGCACAGATTTTGAGGTGTTCCGAATCCATTTCTTGGTTTGAGTTGCACAATGGGCAGTTAGGGGACTGATATATTCCAATTCTATGCAGGTGTTTACCAAAACAATCATGGCCTGTTGCCAATCTAAATGCAGCTACGGACGATTTTCGTGGTAAATCGGGAATTAACTGTGGATTTTGATGCAGAGAGTTCCATTTTTCCCTTGGGATTGTGTTATCAAATTTTGTTTGTTGAAGTCTAAGTATGTAGATTTAATAAATCTCTTCACAGAGTAATACGTAGATTTAGTAACAGGTCTGTAAGTAGCAGTGCTGCCCTTCTTTGCTAAAGCATCCGCATTCTCGTTTCCCAGGATTCCACAATGGGATGGTATCCATTGGAATACAATTCTTTTATTGAGTGATATTAATTGAGAGAGCATTTTAGTTATTTCTGCTGTTTGAGATGAAGGTGTGTGTTTAGAGACGATTGATAGAATAGCTGCTTTGGAGTCTGACAATATAACTGCATTCCTAAATTTATTGATGTGGCATAGAAGATTCCTGAGACATTCATTTACTGCAATGATTTCACCATCAAAACTTGTTGTTCCATATCCAAGTGATCTATAAAGTGAGAAGAGATAGCACGTAACACCTGCACCGGCACCTTGTTCTCTGGAGATCAAGGATCCGTCGGTGTATAAATGAAGCCAGTTTTGTGGAGGGTACCTAATATTAATTGTCTCTAAAGACAATTGTTTCAGTATTTCAGTGTTTACGTCTGATTTCAGTATTTCTTCTGTTAAATTTAGATTATATTCTATATTTAATAGAGTTAAAGGGTTTGGTTTAATTTGTAGATTTTCTTTTAAATTCGGGATATTTATTTTCTGTTTTAATTCTTGAACAATGGATATGAAACTTTTTTGAGTTTTCAATCTACAGAGGCTGATGTTATACCACCAACATTCCATTGTAAGATGTTTAGTTGATTCTGTACCATTAAAGTAGTCCCCGCCCGGAGATCCGATTGGGGGACTATTTTACCTCCGGATAATTTTACCTTAATGGCACTCATTTCATATTGGAGCGGTTAAATGGCAAGTTGTAGCTGATTTAAGTGAACACCATATTTTAACGTTTTGGTGGCTACTTCATTCACACACAACCCCCAGAATGTCTGGAGGACCACGCCTGCTGTTGGTCGACGGGTCCATTGGACCTAGCTGGGAGATCTTGTTGATCACCAGCTTTCCCTCCTTAAGCAACTGGAGGACGATTTTAGTGCCATAGCAGGTCAGCACTAGGAACAGAAAAGTAGAAAGAGGAGGAAGGAAAGGGAAATAAACCCGTAGGCCTCGAATGCTCTAATGCCATCGGGATCAAAGAAAGTAAGGTTCAGTCAGAGGACTGGATAGGAAAGGGTAAAGAGGGAATTAGGTATTGGATAGAGGAAAATTATACCAAATTCAGTCATTAACTCATCAAACTGACCAGTGCTAATGGATGAGTAGCCCCTCCCTTTAGTTCAGCTCGTAAAATTATGCTTACTAACAGCTGCACCACGGGAAGGTAGGGATAGGACATTGGGTATTTATCCTGGTTGGTTCCTTAAAGCCTTCAATGGGAAGGATTAATGGCTCTCCCCCCTGTATCCGACAGATACCCTTTTGCAGCCATGCAAAAAAAGTAGATTGATTGTTCAAATGGTGAAACTGGAAAAACAGTGTAAGCGTAATTAGAAACTACTTTACGAAGTTGGGAGGTGTGTGAATCTATCATACAGCATGGCTCACATAAAGTGTCACAAGCCTGTATGTCTTAAATTGATGATTTTTCCAGGAAGAGGCCTTTCAGAAAAAGGCATTGACAACTTTTCAGACTGACTCCTTCATGGAGTACTGGATGTAACTTTAAAATATTTCAATGGAATGACAATGTATACATAATATATATTGGATATTCTCATTTCTCTCAAAAACAACTTTCATCTTAGAATACAGAACAGAATCTTACGTAAAGGGCATTTGAAATTTCGAAAGCAAAGATTTACTATAAGACGTCAATGTCATTTTCTGGAAGGCCTCTTCCTGTTATAAAGTGTGGGTCCGCTATTCTATATATTGTGATCACACATTTCACTTAACATAAGTTTATATAAAATAACAGTTTTATTATTTGTACAAAGAAGTATGTCCCATTTACAAGTCAGCATTTAGTTTGTCTTTAATTAAAAGAGCTAGATGTTCAATGTAGATGTGCAAGTCACACATAAAGAGGTGCATTTGAAAAACAGTCATAAGAGGTTATTTACATTTATGCAGGTTGACAATTTATTGAACAACACAGTTAATATGGAAATACATAAGAAAGACTTAGGTTTACAGATCGAATGACTATACTTCTCTTAAAGCAGGAGTTCAAAATCAGAAAAATGAAAAAATGTATCCAATTCACAGTTTATAAGCTGTTTTATTATCTCTTATTATGCTGTATATATACATTCCAGATAGATAATGTTATATACAAGAAGTGTGAATATGCATATAAGAAATCTTTCAGCTTTCTGGTAAAGAAAGTGTGAGGAGGAAATAAAAAATTGGACAAGAGAACTTCAGTCAAATAGAACAACATTACATGAAGTCTATCAGTTACATCTGTTATTTACACTTAATTTCTTTTCATTCTATCTCTTGTAAGCATACTGACTGGCACACTTTGGTTTCAATCACTTGGGACTAGATTCAGAAGCATGTTATCGTACATATAGGACCTGCCCAGTATCAAACAAATGTATCATCATGCTTTTCTCCTTCATAGGCAAATTCAATATTACTTTTTAAGTCATAGAGAACACCTTTTTTTAGTGGGATGAATGAATTCCAATACTGTCCGCGAAACTTATCTGGGCAGCTAAAAGAGAGAGGCGCGGGGAGTAGAGGGGTCACTTCTAGAGGTAGCGGGGCAGGAGAGGGAAAAATGGTCTACAAGGCGGGTAAAATACATTTGCTTGCTTAGTGTGATCATTCTACTTACAGTAATTTTGCGTTCTGTGAAGACATATTTATGCAATAGCTGGTAGTAATACGAGATGCAACATGGTTATACGCGCCTTCTATACTCGACGTTTCCGGTTCGATCCCAGCTGAGGTCAATGGCATTTAAGTGTGTTTTAAGGCGACAGGCTCATGTCAGTAGATTTACTAGCATATAAAAGAACTCCTGCGGGACAAAATTCCAGCAGACCGGCGATGCTGATATAACCTCTGCAGTTGTGAGCGTCATTAAATAAACCACAATTTAATTTTAATTTAGCGTACACAATAAGGAGAGGGAGATAATAAGATCAGTGGTTGTTTGTTGCGATCAAGAGACAAAAGAAAATTAACTTACTTACGGCTTTTAAGAAACACAGAGGTTCATTTCCGCCCTCACATAAGCCCACCATCAGTCCCTATCCTGAGCAAGATTAATCCCGTCTCTACAGTAATCATATCCCACCTCCTTCAAATCCATTTTAATATTATCCTCCCACCTATGTCTCGGCTTCCCCAAAGGGCTTTTTCCCTCTGGCATCCCAACTAACACTCTATATACATTCTGGATTCGCCCATACGTGCTACATGCCCTGCCCATCTGGATTTAATGTTCCTAATTACGTCAGGTGAAGAATAAAATGAGTCCAATTCTGCGTTGTGTAACTTTCTCTACTCTCCTGTAACTTCACCCTAAGCACCTTATTCTCAAACATCCTTAACCTCTGTTTCTCAAAGTGAGAGTCCAAGTTTCACAACCATACAGAACAACCGATACTGTTTTATAAATTCTGACTTTCAGCTTTTTTGAGAGTTGTCTGAATGACAAAAGCTTCTCAACCTAATAATAGCAGGCATTTCCCCTATTTATTCTGCGTTTAATTTCCTCCCAAGTGTCATTTATATTTGTTACTGTTGCTCCAAGATACCGGTATTTGAATTTTTCCACCTCTTCAATGGATAAATTTCCAATTTTTATATTTCCATTTCGTACTTCGTTCTAGTCACGAGACATAATCATATACTTTTCTTTTCGGGATTTATTTCGAAACCTATCTCTTTACTTGCTTCAAGTGTTTTCCTTAATAATTTATGGATTTTATAATACATCTAGACGACACCAGCAGTGATGACTATGATGATCATGAACAAGGGAAGAGGAGGAGGAAGAAGAAGAATGTTGATAATAATGACTGTATGTGAAAGTGAAGTTTTTTGGAAAGCCAACAACTACAGACCTGTGCTTCTACTTGAAAGACTTCATGCATCGCTTACCATCAGTAGCTCACGGCCAGATACGAATATTGTAATAATTGGAGTTGTCATCATACTATATAGCACACAGAAGAAGAAAAATGCAATTTATTTATGTTTGTTATTTTGTGAAACCATATACTTTCACCTACCATATCCAATGGAATGCACTGAAATTAAATACCAAATTATGCTTTTGTAACTGTACGTACAACTGCTGCAGCAACGGTCAGGTAGCCAGCAGATAGCTACGGGGCAGCAAGAGAGCACTAGGGAACCCAGCTGCCTAGATAAGTTGCGAGGACAATGTTTACTTCCTGATTCAAAGGAAAAATATTTTGGAGCCTGTTCTTTGTAACAAATGTAACATCAGGGGAACTATATTATTAATTATTCAATAATTTGTGTACAACTATAAAATGGGTCACAGTCCTGCCATCTATCCACAATATGCGGAACTCGAATCACTTAAAGTGAAGTGGGCAGGCATTGGATACATACATACATACATACATAATTTGTGTACACAGTAATTTCTCTGACCTCTCAAAATTTCGTATTTACAATATTTACTAGACCAAAGCGGCATATAATTATTTCGAAAAATATTACATCTATGCAAATGAAAGTGGAAAGATTAATTAAAGTGTTTTAAAATACATACACAGTTCAAAAAACAGAAATCATTTTTGAACATCGAAAAAATTATATTAGGTGCGTGTATATATATATATATATATATATATATATATATATATATATCTTAGGGAAACCAACCTGTTTTTCTAAAATGTAATTTTTTAATCCTAAGTGTCATCTCAGTGCCTGCTTTGGCGTCAACTTAAATATTTTACAGTTCTTTATGCTGCATCTATTTTCAGACTTATTGTAACTCTGATGAAACTTTAATAGAGGGGCCAAAGGTAAAGTTTTGGAAATGTATATAAGCCTACACTAATGAGAGAAGGTCACAGGCGACTCCTGGAAACTTTGCCCCAATTATATCTATACACAGATGGATGAAGTCTAGGATACATACAATATATATATTGGGTAACGAATCTGTTTCATGCACTCACTCATCTGCAGTTGCACATGATGTATGTGTATACTCTTCATTGCAGTGAAACAGAATTCTACGGAGGTACACAAGCAAATGATTTAGATTAGTTTTGGTATCTTTATGAAGTTTTAATTTTGTTTTAATCAACTTTAGTTTACGTGATTTTTGATATCATCACTTGTTTTCTTTAGGTTAGGTTTATTTTTCGCACGTTATATTTAGTTTGTTTATATTATTTTTGGTTTAGTTGACCAAATTCTTTTAAGGTTATATCAGAACTTGGCATTTCCTATTACCATCCTACGCCAGCTGTGATGTCATGTTCATTCTCCTTTTCTTTCGAGTGCATCCATGGCTTTATGGTTGAAGTGTTGGAGTGCAAGCAGTGTCTGGTTTTAATTGTACAGGCTACAATGGTAATTGTACATTTATAGTTTATAAAGTGAAGGTAGACAGAAACAAGACAGAAGTAGAGAAAGAAAGCAAAATGAAGAGAATAAACAGAACAAAGAGATGGGAGGAGTGGTGATTGGCATATACATTCATCTGTTAACAGAGCTTATGAACTTCGTCCTTGTGAGTACTGTACACATACTGTCGCAATCAGACAACAGCTCAAATCATTATATGCATTTCTCTACCTACATAAAACAAAACTAACCTAACTGGTTAGCTTGAGTTTTCTATAAAACTACCTATGGCTCCTATACTCAAGAATGGCCATGAATTTTTATCCTTATGAAGACAACTTACATGGATTTAGCAGCAGTGGTGTCATTCAACTGCTTTGCCCAAACCGCTGTTAAATTTGTCGTCGTTTGCAGAACCAGTTTATTAAACTTTTTAAGTTTAAAGAAATAGCTTTTTTTACAGAGAGGAAGAACATTAATTTTAACACGAAATTTTCCAGCTTTTTTAATATTGCAAAAATAAAGTACAATCAGCTAGAAGAGACCATAATTATTATATTATTCTTTCCTATCCAACTGTGCAGACAATTAGGACAGGACTATGATATACTTGTAACCTTGAAACCCATATGATATTATTTCAGCAGTCGTCAGCCCTGAGTGGCGCAGTTGGTATAGCATTGGCCTTCTGTGCCCGAGGTTGCGGGTTCGATCCTGGCCCAAGTTGATGGCATTTAAGTGTGTTTAAATGCGACAGGCTCATGTCACTAGATTTAGTGACATGTAAAAGAACTCTGTGAGACAAAATTCCGGCACACCGGCGACACTGATATAACGTCGGCAGTTGCGAGCATCGTTAAATAAACCATAATTTTATTCATCTACTTCTTCCCTTCCAATGCTAATACCGTATACAGTATAATGAAACATAGTATTCAAAAGCATAATTAAAATAATAGATTTTAAACTACCGGTACAAAATACACTAATAAGCACATTAATAAGATACTTCGTTTTTCTGTTTCTAAAATTCTCCCACAATTTTTATTCCACTTGAATGAAATAATTTTATTTTCATTAAGGGTATTGGCAATACTGGCAATTATTGGTAACTGCGCCGTTAGTGTCTCATATCATTTTAGCTCTGTTTATGTTTGAATCTATTACCTAACATTCTCAGAGAGCAATTAGTGTAGTGCTGTAGTGTAATGAAGTGTCAAAGAATTCGGTCGAGTTTGAGTAGTGATAGTAGTGGTACGTTTGAGAAAAGTAAAATAGATGATAGAATGGTTGATGTTTCAGGAAGTGAAAAGTTAAATAAACTTGATGTAACAATGGAGGGAATGTAAGTGCAAGTGCAGATGCATCTTCGGATGTTTCAAACAATTTGTCGGTGTGGTCAGATACTCAAAGCTAGTTGGTGTTCTGAATATTCTGTATGTGTAGGCCTACTGTTCTTCTTCATGACACAAGTGAGCATTTGTGAGTTTTTAAAATGGTCTACACAATTCTGCAACAACATGTCACATTACAATATTTTCTTTCATTTGTAGCCGCTTGTTATTATCTTACATTTTTTTTTCTCGGAGGAGGACCACCAGGCAAGCATCACAGCCTTAGGCTTATTGTGCAACCTTCTTATGTTGGTACGATTGCTGAAGTCTATTAAGAATCACTCTTCAAGTGCATGATGGTGTCATCGTATCGATTCAGCCACAGCATCCAGTTCTTATCCTCCGCCTGCCTGTGATGTTGTTCTGCAGTCTCCTCAGATCAATGGCATCTGTTCGCAATTCATGTGCCTGAATCTGCTGCATCCTTAACCAGAAGAACATGTCGCAGTCGATTCCACAACTCACCAAGGCACCATCTATCCGAGGGAGCTACACTACCCAGGTCACCCACATTCCGCTTAAAAGACCCTGCGGCTCCGCCGGATATGTGCAGCTCCCACAGACAGATGTCACCTATAGGCAGATCCTGGAATCACGTTCGCCATGTTCCCCCTGTCGACCTGTAAACTAGTAAGATGATTAATGGAATGATACAAATGAAGGCGAAATGAGTCCAAAGTCCAACGCCGAAAGTTACCAAGCAATTCTGCTTCGAGAGGTAGAGGAAAAAATTCAGAAAAAAATCCTAACCAGGTAACTTGTCCCAACCAGGAATTGAACCTGGGTCCACTCATTTCACGGCCAAGAAGGTTAACAGTTACTCCACAGCGGTGGACCTATTATCCTACTTAATATATTTGATATTAAGGTTATAAAATTTGTAGTTATTAGCGGAGAGAACAGATTGTTAAAAACTGGAATGACACCACTGTTTAGTACTTTTATACTACTAAAGGTTTTTAATTGGAAATTTTGAGACAATCACGTGAATTTCATTGCCATATTATTAAAGAGATAAATTTTGCTAGTTACAGAAGTAGATGAAAACAAATAATTTTCTACATTCTTTATATCACACCAGCTTAAAAATTTATGGGCTTAGTTCTGCAGACCCACCTAGGCACTTACATCACCCAAACTAAATTTACAGAGTAGGACTGACTAAATGTTCCATACACCTGTTTCCTATATACAGAAACAAACCTAACCTAACCTTATTTCCACAGAATAATTCATTAAGATTAGTAGGAAAGTGATTTAAGTGCTTTGTTGCGTCTGCTGAAGTACCGTAGCCCGAAATATATATTCACTTACATTTTTTCACAGCCTTATTGCATTTACCTATGTGAAGTAATTCGATTTCAATAAATGAATGATTTGAGCTTGTCTTTACAATTACCATCTTTGTCCTGCACATTATTATTATATGCCATGTGATCAGTAGCTCGTGCATTTTGCTGAAGTCTTAAGGAAACAAGCACAATACAACTTGCATGTGTGTGTACCCCTTCATCAGTTCTCTCTCGCAGTCAAAGAGCAAATGACATAAATATAATTAACTACGATAACTTGAATTTAAAAATACAATGTATTAAGTTAATTTGTATTTAAATTTCAATATTCAGCCTGCCATCTCAGCTTGGACAAGTTCCTATATTTTTATCTTGAGTATTAGTCAGGAATTAGAATGAAGTTCGTCCACACTACTGAAAAATAATTTAGTTTAATGACAATTTTAGAATGCTGAATTAAATATTAACATTGCACTCATCACTAGTGTGCATGCTAAACTGTCCGATGATGCCCTTTATGTGTAGGCCTAACATGCCTTTTTTTTTACAGATCAACATGAGAAAAAATATTCAATCCGTATTGTGAGCAACCTCAAGCAACCTCAACAATTGACTGCGTTGTGTAAAGTGATATCACTCAAAACACAGCTTAATCTAATGCATTTTACAATGTACAAAACTCCTTTCCGTTTGCATATATTATTTTATAGGAAATAACAGTTCAGTTATTAAAATTTTCTGGCAAATCTCTGGCGGCTTCTGTTTCTAGTCTCTGAAAATCCGACGCCACGCATTTTGTACTATCTTGCACTTCGGCAGGACCTCCCAGTTTCTCTATAAGTGTTGCTAAGAGAGCACATTTTTTCTCTTCCAAAGCAACAATATCGGCGTGCATTTTATTCAACATTTCTATTCTTCTCTCTTCATCGTTATGATACTGCTGCAGGAATTCTGTGAACCAAAGAGGAGGCTGTTGTGTAGAAGTATCTATTGTTCCATATATTGTTTCGTCAGTATTGTCTGCCATTATTGCTTCCCCTTCTTCCAAATACTCTTCGTCCAAATTTCCTACGACTTCCATTACTTCAACTCGCATTTCTTGTCCGTCAGGACCAGGAATTTTCTTTGTAGTTAAATATGGTTTCGTAGAAACAGAAACTGAAGCAGCACTTACAATATTGGGATCCTTGCTGAATATTTCTTCCACTGCGTTGTAAAATCCCCATCTGGTTCTCAGTGGTGACCCACGTTGCCCAACATAAATTTCCTTAAAGGTCTTCTTCAGATTACGCCACTTCTTATCACACATATCTTCAGTCACATTAGGATAACCTCTCTCGGCAAGACGTTGGGCTATCTTTCGCCATATGTGTTTCTTTTTTATATTGGAATCTTTGAATTCATGTTCAACTTTCTTGTATTCTTCTATCAATGTAAGTACCATCGGTCGGCTCCATACGAACTTTTCTGCCACAGAAAGTATTGTAATTAGCTAACGTAACAATTTCTATTATGCCACAGATTTACACTGAAAACATAACCTCGTACAACTGAAACATCATAATATATCCCTAAACAATAATAAGCGATTGTCTGTAGTTGACTGTCATTTATATTTCCCTCAATAAAATCATGCATCGCTAGCTTCCTTAGGGCTACCGCTCCCCAAATGTAGCGAAATATAGAGTCAGCAGCGCATAGCGGCATAGCCAAAAACCGATCCAGAAACACGCTAGGGCATTTCATTTACCACAACTTACCTATTGGACTAAACCCGTCCTCGGGTACCATTATGATCTCCTCCTCCATTTATAGTGATCGTTAGAAACAGCTTTTCTTGTTTTAGTAATTGTATGAACGTTAAATGTTTAGATCATTTATTGTACACGGTCTAAATTTAAGAATAACAAAACCAACATTTGACGAAAAATGTCAAAATGGCTACTCCGGTAATTAGTTGCTACGTAGACCGCTATGCCACGCCACAATCGGGCATCGAATTTATCGAAAGCACATATCTCTCTGCCGGTGGTAGTCTTTGCTTATCTAGGTATTCGAGATTGGGAATTACGACAATCACGTGTTAATTTAAACCAAGCCCCTACAGTCGAGGCTGCGCAGAAGTTTAGGGTAGGGCCAGAGCCTTCTTTAGTTACAAGCCGGGGCATGGATAGGTTTGGCAACGCAGAGTGGAGGCGGGAGATTTTAGAGTGATATTGTGTTTGCTCATTGCTTTCGTTATACGTAACGCGTATTTTTTCAATATTACTTCATGCACAAAGGTAAGATCAAGATTCAGAGTAGTGATGTAAATTATTACGGGTCCGAAAATAGTGTTTTATTGCAATCAATTAGCTATACTTCAGAATACGGCGTAAGTAGGCTACTTACATACAAAGGCTGCCACTTAAAATAATTACAAAAAAAAAACATGTTTTTATTGATAGTACGAAGGTAAATAAATAAATAAAAAAGATATTCCTTGCACCGAAAATAATAAAATCAATAATGCAATAAAGACGTAAGTTCCTACGCGGTATTCTTAAGTTCCATTCAGTTAACAAATTTGTGGCTAGCAGATTGACAATGTTTTGCGACTTAATGGTGTTTCATCTGTGAAAGGTTTAGGATATATTTTAATATTATCTTCTGCGATTATCTATCGTGTTTTTCTACAAATATTTCAGATGCCTTGAAAGTGCTGTGTGCCTATGTGTCGTAGCAACTACACTTATAATTAAAAAAATAAAATAAAAACATACTTGTTTTTTTATTGATGGTACAAGGGAAAATAAATAAATACTTAAAGAAATGTTACTTGTACCAAAAATAAATAAAATAATGACGTACTTTCGCAATACCCTATTCCAATCAATTAACCATTATGTGGCTAGTAAATTGACAATGTTTTGCCGCTTAATGTTGTTTCACCTCTGACATGAAAGGTGTAGGATATCATATGCATTTTAATTTCATGTGATTATGTCGTGCTTTTCTATAAATATTTCAGATGTCCAGGAAGCCAGTTTTAGTTTGAACCTGGCCAGTCACCATAACAATACTGTTATCCTAAATTATTTGTTATAAACTTTTTAAAATACAATTTTAAATAAATATAACTACAGAAATCAAGCTAAGAATGTGAATTATGCAAATAGGCCTAAAATAAAATGTAAACAGAAGAAACTATTGACATTCCTATTATAATAAAAGTATGAGGATGTAAATACAATTAAGCCAAGTAAAACAATCTATGAAAAAATGAAAACACATCCCTTCAAAATAATACGTAACAAAACGCAACATTATCTATTAAGTACATGTATGTATCAATTAGCGCAAACTCAGTGGACTTTAAATCCTGTAAATACCAAGTGGGTGAATGTAGAGTATCCAACGCCCACTGAACGAATATTTCACTTTTATCACTGCCAATGTTGCGCTATAATCGTATATGCAAGGTAGGCTATAACAAAAACCTAAACTAACCAAACTTAACCTGTCAAAGAAGCAACAAGTTATATTAAATTTGTGTAAAATTGGCCTATGTCTCTATAGTGGGCGGGACATAAGTAACATTGACCAAACCAACAAAGTGATTATATGCATGTACAAATTATAGATAGCAGGCATTCCGAATCTTCAACAAAACTGCAACATTTATGGGATCACAAAACAGCTGTTTACAATGACTTTGAAAACCAACGGCGTAACTTTATTGATATAGCAGGCGAGACCCAACAATTTGACTAGAATTCTGATACACACAAATCACAAATAAGAATATAAAAATGTGGTTATACAACATTTAATAGAATAGTCAATTACTTTGTCATCCATAACCGTAAAAATTCCCAAAGACTGCAACCATTTTATTTTCATTTATTGTCTTGTTTTTTTTGTCACCAACACGCATTTAGTTTATAATACATCAACAATTAACGTTTGGTACGACCGCAAACATAATTCCATCGACACACACTTATATTGTAACATTAATTTACATTGGAAATCGGCATTAGCACAAACACGTGTACTGTACGGTCAGCCTCCGGGTGACAGTTAATTACAGTGTTGCCGACGTATGGCCCCGGCTTGTAACTAAAGAAGGCTCTGGTAGGGCATATAACGTCTTTGGTAGGGACCTAACTCGTTGGTAGAGACAAATTGAAGCTTGCATCCGATGCCATGTTTTGGGAGAAGCACCGGCTAGCAGACAGCTGTACCACAGTCTAATAGATACGATAGACATATTAGACTGTGGCTGTACTATGCAATGTTGAATGTTTAATATATATGTTTGATGTATCTTATAAAAATATCTGAATGGATAAATGAAAAAAATCCTATTAGCATTTAAAGCGACCACGTTATGGACATAATCAAGCTTAGCTACCCTTAGTTTGACTTGAAACGAAAGAAGACTGGAACGATTTGATACCGTAACCAAAGACGTTGTATAGTTATTTGACAACATATAGAGCGAACAGAAATACAAATGCATATTGTAGTTATAGTTCAGATGAAAAGAAAATTATTAGTATTAACTATTATTAACAAAACACTGCCAGCTGTGTAAGGCATTACATTGGGCCTATATTGTAAACACATGTTTGCTTTCATATGGCAGAATTATTATTTATCTGCTTCATATCATATAATATACACTAGTAAAATACAAAACACCTACCTAATATTTATTTATTTAATCTGACAGGATTAAAGCCATAAAGCCTTCTCTTCCATCCTACCAGATAGCACATATAAATACAAGAAAGAAATACAAACACTGATTAAAATAATACAAATAAAATTAAAGTCCTATAGAGGGTCAACAGGGTCAAATGAACACTATACAGCTCTCATAGAGATAATATAAGAAGAAAAATAAAGAAAAATAGAGATAGCAATGATGATAGTGATAACTGATAATAATAATAATAATAATAATAATAATAATAATAATAATAATAATAATAATAAATACATTACATATTAATTGTCAATTTTACAATTTCTAGTTTGAAATATAACTAGGCCTACCATGCATTAGTTTATTATCACAGCTGTAGTATGAAATAAACGTCACATGCATGAATTAGTTATATAATAGAACTCAGATATAGTGTAAAGCACATCTTACCTATTGATTCATTTTTATTAGTATTATTATTATTATTATTATTATTATTATTATTATTATTATTATTATTATTATTATTATTGACTTCTTTAAATGTTGTCTTACAATTTTTTATGTAAAGGCTTATGACAACAATCACCTCCTACATAATAGCCAAATTGGCTAGTCTCTTATATGAGACAACTCATCCTGCCTAAGGTATTCCGTGGTTTTCCTCAGGCGTAAGACAAATGTCGGGATGAGCCCTATAAGAAATGGGCCACGGACCTATGTGCCCTTCCCCATATATATTCCACCCTTATTATAAACGATGTATGCCCTAGTTCAGATAATGTAAGTAGTCTATTAAATATACGAGGTCACTCAATAAGTCGCAAATTGAAAGGACAGGGACCTCTCAAATTGCAGATTAGATTTCACGGCGCTTTTTCCGACGGACTTCACATGCTTTGTCATCGAACAACAGATGACGGCGTCTTGCCATCCTAACGGCAAACACCAGCCAACTCCTCCTCGCCCCGTTCCGTGATCACTTGATCAATCTCAGCCCCCCTCGTGGTACCTAAGAGGTTACGTCCAATTTCGGCTTCCCCTTCAAAATTTTCTAGAGCTCCTTCAGAGGAGCAGCGTAACCCGAGTGAGACTAGTGGCCAACAGGCTTGGAGCTCACATATTTAGTTTTGTACAGCCCCCAACCCCTTGCAAGGACGCGTTTTGCGTACCTTTTAAATTTTCCTCCCAATTCTTCTTCGATTTTTCGTTTTTTTATGTAAAGTCGTGTTGTAGGGTACCAGTAACTTTAAGCTTTATGGTAACATCTGCTCTTTATGCAACACTTTCATTTATTCAGTTATTTAACAACGCTGTATCAACTACTAGATTATTGAGCATCGATGGTATTGATGATAGAGAGATGGTATTTGGCGAGACGAGGCCAAGGATTCGCCATAGATTATCTGACATTCGTCTTACAGTTGGGGATATCGGGAAAAACCCCAACCAGGTAATGCGCAACTCCAGATCGGCAGGCCTTAGTCGACTGAGCTACGCCTTGTATGTACTTCTATGGCAAGATGAATAGTCCTCTTGTTCTATGATCAGTCTAACGAGTTTAAAATGTGATTATCGGGGGAATCTGGGATCCATTTTCTAAAATATGATCCTGTAGTTGTAGAAAGATTGTACAAGTGTTCTACTGTTAGATCACATTGTTTTTCACACGATGTAAGAGATACCCTTGGGTGGTAACATGCCATTGTTCTCTATCAACATCTGTATAATTGCTCTTTCACTTAAGCGGTATATTTCTATTATCTCAGATGACGGTACGACAAGATTCCCATTATTCTTTCGTAAAAAAAAAAAAATAAAAATATTTTGTTTACTACTGGTACGTACCATAAATTGAGTCTTTAGATTTATTACATCATATTTTCTTAATGATTTAACAACAAAGTCAGCAATATACGATGAAAGAGTAATGGAACGGAGAAAAATTCTCTCTGGCGCCGGGATTTGAACCCGGGTTTTCAGCTCTACGTGCTGATGCTTTATCCACTAAGCCACACCGGATACAACCCCGGCGTCGGACGGAATCGTCTCAGATTAAGCTCTAACTCTTGGGTTCCCTCTAGTGGCCGCCCTCTGCACTACGTCATAGATGTCTATGAACGGTAGGACCGAAGTCCACACATGTGCTGAGGTGCACTCGTTATGAGTGACTAGTTGGCCGGGATCCGACGGAATAAGCGCCGTCTTAAATCACGAAGTGATTTACTCATATCATATATATTATTTTAATGTACCGAAGTACATATCCGGTGTGGCTTAGTGGATAAAGCATCAGCACGTAGAGCTGAAAACCCGGGTTCAAATCCCGGCGCCGCAGAGAATTTTTCTCCGTTCCATTACTCTTTCATCGTATGATGACGCAGAATATCTGCATGGAAATATCATATGTACTTCGGTACATTAAAATAAAGTCAGCAATGTATACAATCACATTTTCACAATCTTCTGTCATTGAGAATGATGCAAGAAAGAGGGAACTGTAATGAATGTCTGCAGTTGAAAGTTTTATAAACAGTCATTTCGCCTCTGATTCTCAAAACACTCAGGATTATTAATATAGTGCGTTAGATGTTTGGAAAATACCATTGGGTATAGGCTTATAGACATTTTTAGCGGACATCACCCTCTTTGTAATATAATTTAAATAAATGATTTACGTATTTTCTAACATATATAAAATAACAAAAGTAAAAATATTCCATGTAGGCCTATTTGGTCATTAGAAACAGAAATAAATTAATAAGTCTATTTACGAGCAATATAAAACGTTTATATTTAAAACAATGCTAAGTTACAGTATTTAGATTTACTTATTATACGTTAGGAAATACAGTACGTAAATAAGTTTAGTTATATTAGAGTAAGGGGATGTCCGCTAAGAAAACACCTCCAATGGTACTTTCTAAACTCCGAATGCATCATAGAAACAATCATTTGTGCTCCCCTAACATGGCGTCGCGCGAACCTGCGCGAGAGGTTTCAAACATGGATACATATATATATATGAAGCGTCCAATTCCAAAACTGTCTAAATCAATTTTTTTTTAATTGAGGTAATGGCGGTTTCGTCATCTACCTAAATGTCTCTAGCAATTTTCTAATGAATGTTGTGCCTAAATTCCCTCTTTCCTTCCATAAATAAGCTTCAAATATGACGAACACTGCAAACAATTAGGAAAAAAGTTATCAGTTTTTGGCGTTTCCTGAAAATTGTTAAGAATGGATGTAGACAGTTTTGGAATTGGAAGCTTCATATATATTTATCCATGTTTCATATTTGTACACGACATCAGCGCCAATTGTGTGTCTAGATATATAACTACAACGTCTTCGATTTAAACATGCAATGTGGCGCATTCTTAAGGTGCATCTACACAGTTCAACTTTTCTTTCAACTTTAAGCATTCAAGCAATGCATACAAGAGTGAACGAAACGCATTCATTGCACGATTTTATTTGATTTCATACGGTTTTTTTTCAATCTTTTTTGTGTTATCAACCAGTAGCTTATCAAAGATTACGCTTTCTGATATGATGAATACAGCAGAAAGGGACCGATGCACTAAAATTTAAGACGTGATTCTACATGTAAAATATAACAAAACTTTCATTGCATATTTTTTTTTATCAAGCACCGTTACTTGCTTACAGCTTTTAAAGAACCCGGAGATTCATTGCCGCCCTCACATAAGCCTGCCATCAATCCCTGTCCTGAGCAAGATTAATCCAGTCTCTACCATTATATCACACATCCCTTAAATTTATTTGAATATTACGAAACCCCAACATAAGCCTCAATCGAGCACCATTAAACAGGAAAAATATAGTCTTTGCCCAATGTTTGCAGCGCTCTATTGCGGTAATGGCCTGAGAGAAATGCCTGATTGCTATATCTAAAAGCAGATACGGTAGATAAAAAATAGTTTGAACAGTTGATGTCTTGCACCTTTCTTTTTTCTTTTTTTGCAAATTAAACAGTTTAGCCAAGAATTCAAATTGAATAATTGCGAAAATCATTAAAATAAATCTTGCAACGCAACTCATTGTTGCATGTCACCAACTAAACAAAGAATACAGGAGGGAAGGAGGGGAAGGTAAAGACTGAAGACCGCGTTTGCTAGAGTGAAGACCGCGTTTGCTAGAGTGAAGACCGCGTTTGCTAGAGTGAAGACCGCATTTGCTAAAGTGAAGACCGCGTTTGCTAGAGTAATATTGCAGTGGCCGTTATGTTGCCAAATGCTTCATAGAAACATAACGATTTCCTCTGAAACGGTGAATGTTAGAAAACGACATTTCGATTTTTCAGATCTCTCATGATCTATTGCCAGTTTCATTTTGGTTCAGACATTACTATCAATTCTGTATAAATCCTGTCCAAATTCAACATCACAAATTTCAAGCGCAATAATTAACAATAGATCCCTATTAGAAACAACAACAACCAAATTTCTTGGCTTAAGAATCGATAATGTGTTAAATTGGAAAAATCATATTAAAGAAATTACCCCCAAACTAAATTCAGCATGTTTTGCTATTAGATCTATGCAAAAGATAGTAAATATCAATCAGTGGCGTAGCGTCAATGTAAGCTAAAAAGCTTAGCTTCCACAGTTAATAATAATTTCATAATAAACCTGCAGTTTATGGAGAAAATTATTTACTAATTTTAATAGAATTTATATTTACGCGTTAAATATTGTGATGCGGCAGCTCAGGATGATTTGTGATGCAGCAGTAAACAAGAAGCCTGCGCACATCAGCTTCCAAGCGGACTGGTTTCTTCTATGTAATCCACCCCGCAGATTTTCCATCCCTTTCTAACTAAACTACCCTAGAGGCAAAACTCGCAAGAAGTTAGCTTTAACATTTAAAATAAGTAGTTTCCGAGTTATCCCTTTTCGTCAATTGTGTTCAGTTGAAGTGTTAGTGTGCATTGTGGCTGATATAATAAATAATGAGCTAAATAACAGTTCCTGACACTAATTTACTTGACTTTTTTTGGACAATTGTATTATCAAGACTGACTTACGAACAAAAGTGTGGTTTAAAAAACAAATGACCGACTCCCTTGCTGTCAATGAAGGACACAATCAAAAGACAGAGGCATACTTACGTAATGATACTAATATTGTGATTTCTCTAAGTATGACACGGAGTGAGCTAATGTTATACGTATACGTATCTATTTGTTAAGAGAATATGTGTAAACCGTGAAATCATACGTATCATTTGAGGTCATGCCTTATTGGTGTTACTTAAGATGTTCCAACCAATCTTCGATTGCTGACTTGAAATTGACTACTATTTATTTTAAGACTGTATTTTTGTAATACGTTTTCTCATATTGCATGAAAGACAACTTGAGTTAGCTTCCCCTGCTCAAAATTTCATGCTACGCCACTGATATCAATAGCTTAAAAGCAATATACTTTGCATACTTCCACTCGGTAATGAGTTTTGGAATAATATTGTGGGGAAATTCCACAGACAGTAACAGTATATTCCTACTACAAAAAAGAGTATTTAGAATAATAGCAGGTGCCAAATCTAGGGAATCGTGTAGGACTTTTTAAAACATTACAAATAATGCCCATGGCTTGTCAGTATATCTTTTTATTAATAATCTTCCTCTTATATAATCGTGAAAACTTTGTAACTAATTCAACAGTTCATAACACAAATACACGTCAAAAAATGACTTTCATACTCCATCGGCAAGTCTATCGTGCTATCAAAAAGGAGTGCGTTATATGACAGTAAAAGTTTTTAATAGCCTCCCTATCGATATAAAAAATAAAACTCAAAACATAAGATTATTTAGGGCCAAATTAAAGAAGTGCCTAATTTCTCATGCCTTCTATTCTGTAGGTGAATTCATGACATTCAACGACGCTTCATGAAATTGATACTAAAACTCTGTATTGTACTAGTAGACTATATTGTAAACCTCGTCTATATATATATATATATATATATATATATATATATATATATATCATCTAGACTATGACTATAAATTAAGACTTTATAACAGTATTAAGTTTTTTTTTACTTGTTCCATATACTAGCTATGAAGCAATGTATGAATACCATGGAATGTTAATAAATAAATACAGTACAATATGACCGTGTTTATTGTATCTTTTTATTTGCATTGTAAGTAATGTTTTTTTATATCAATGCAAGCAATGTAAGTTTATCTCCTATTTCGGTACACTAGTAAGTGATTAGGGACATTTGTTTACTTCTTTCGATAGTAGTTCAAGAAATAAATTGTAACTAGCAATATCATTTCCAATATAAAAAATTAAATAAATTCTCACGAAACCTAAAAAGAAAAAATGTATTATGATTTTGAGCATATAGACTATAAACATATTTTTTCCTATTATTCACATAACGAAGCTTAGCAAAATTTGTTTCCTTAGATAAATGCCGATTATATTTTATGGGAATTAATAAAACAGTTCAGGCAGAACGATACTTAATTCTAAAGACCAAGGGCTACTTAAAATGTAGGCAAAACCGTTGTAATGCGGGAGTGGTGATAGTATTAGCACTAATTTGTATATGTGTATCAATTTTAACATAACTGATACTGCAGCTCTTTGCTTGTTTCATTCATTCTCTATGAAGTGAAACAACCCAGAACTCACCACGAGGAGGTGGCTGCATGTCGAGTTCCGCCCTGCCCATCCCAACCTCCCTTCCATGTGGACAGTGCATTTCATTATTCAGTTTTTTTTTTCTTTTAAGTATTATCAGTAAACTTTTTTTATTTTCTTTTCATTTCTACTTTCTTTTTCGACTTGTTTCATTTTACATTCTCTTTACTTTTCTTTCTTTTTTCTTTCCCTTTTTCATTCTCCTTTTCCTCTTATTTATCTTTTGTTTTTTCTTCTACTTTTACTGTCTTCTTTTCTTATGTTTCTCTTTTCTACTTTTCTTTTTTCTTTTTCCTTTTACAGGTTAACTTTCTTTCCCTTTCTTTTTCTTTCGATCTTTTTTTCATTTAGCTTGTTATCTTTTCTTTTCTTTCTTTTTTCCTTTCTAATTTTTATTTTTATTTTTTTTCTCCTTTCCATTTATTTTCGTTTCTTTCTCCTTTTCCTTTTTTTTTAGTTTTCTTTTTCTTTTCTTTTCTTTTCTTTTCTCTTTTTTCTTTTATGCTATTATTTTTCTTCCACTTTTTAACTTTGCATGTCCTATTTTCTTTTCTTTTCTTTCTTTGTTATGCTTTTCTTTTCCTTTCTTTTTTTCCTTTTACATTTTACTTTTTCTTTTGTCTTTTCATTCCTTTTTCTTTACTTTTTCTTTCTTTTATCTTTTTCATTTTTATCGTACTTTTCTCATTTTACTTTTCTCTTTCTTCCACTTTTTAAATTTTGAATGTCCTGTGTTCTTTTCTTTTCTTTCTTTTTTCTTTTATGCTTTTCTTTTCCTTTCTTATTTCCTTTTACATTTTACTTTTTCTTTTGTCTTTTCTTTTCTTTCTTCTTTTCTTTACTTTTCCTTCCTTTTATCTTTTTTCATTTTTATTGTACTTTTCTCATTTTACTTTTCTTTTTCTTCCATTTTATTAATTTGGCATGTCCTGTGTTCTTTTCTTTTCTTTCTTTTTTCTTTTATGCTTTTCTCTTTTTTCCTTTTACATTTTACTTTTTCTTTTGTCTTTTCTTTTCATTCTTTTTTTCTCTACTTTTCCTTTCTTTTATCTTTCTTCATTTATATTCCACTTTTCTCATTTTACTTTTCCTTTTCTTCAACTTTTTTAAATTTTGCATATCCTGTTTTCTTTTTTTTTTTCTTTTTCCTTTTCTAGTTTTTATTTTGATTTTTCTTTCCCCTTCCCTTTCCTTTTCGTTTCTTTTTCCTTTTCCTTTTTAAATTTGTTTTCTTTTTCCTTTTCATTCTTTCGTCTTTCTTTTTTCTTTCTTTTCTTTTCTTTTATCTTTTTTATTTTTATTTTACTTTCCTCATTTTACTTTTTCTCTCTTTCTTTTTTCTCTTCTTTTATTTTCTTTTATATCTTTTATATTTTACGGTTTTCTTTTCTTTTTCCCTTTGTATTTTACTTTTTCTATTGTCTTTTCTTTTCTTTTTCTTCTGTACTTTTCCTTTCTTTTATCTTTTTTCATTTTTATTTTACTTTCCTCAGTTTACTTTTTGGCTCTTTCTTTTTTATCTTCTTTTATTTTTTATGTCTTTTATATTTCCTGGTTTTCTTTTCCTTTCTTTTTTTAAGTTTACGTTTTACCTTTTCTTTTGTCTTTTCTTTTTTTTCTTTCTTTTTTTTCTGTACTTTTCCTTCTGTTATCTTTTTTTTCATTTTCATTTTACTTTTCTCATTTTACTTTTTCTCTCTTCCTTTTTTCTCTTCTTTTATTTTCTTGTCCACACCTGTGGAGTAACGGTTAGAGCGTCGTTGGATTTCCGGTCGGGGCAAGTTACCTGGTTGAGGCTTTTTCCGGTGTTTTCCCTCAACCCAATATGAGCAAATGCTGGGTAACTTTCGGTGTCCACACTTGTGGAGTAACGGTCAGCGCGTCTGACCGTGAAACCAGGTGGCCCGGGTTCGAATCCAGGTGGGGGCAAGTTACCTCGTTGGGGTTTTTTCCGGGGTTTTCCCTCAACCCAATACAAGCAAATGCTGGGTAACTTTCAGTGGTGGACCTCAGACTCATTCCACCGGCATTATCACCTTCATTTTATTCAGACGCTAAATAACCTACAAGTTGATACAGCTTCGTAAAATAACCGAATTAAAAAAAAAAAAAAAACTTTCGGTGCTGGATCCTGGACTCATTTCACCGACATTATCACCTTCATTCAGACAGATGCTAAATAACCTAAGATGTTGATAAAGCGTCGTAAAACAACCTATTAAAATAAAATTTATTTTCTTTTATATCTTTCATATTTTCTGGTTTTCTTTTCCTTCCTTTTTTATTTTTTTCATCGTACTTTTTTCTGTATTCACTTTTTCTTTAATGCTTTTTTCCCCTTTCTTGTCATTTTTTACATTCGTCTTCCTTTTGTTTATTTTTTCTTTTGTACTTTTCTTTCCTTTCTTCTTACTATTGTATTTTCCGTTTTTTATTTTGCTTTTCCTTTCCATTTTTTCTTTTTTTCATTTTACTTTTACTTTTTTATTTCTTTTTCTTTCTTCTTCCTTTATGCTTTTCATTTCCCTTTTTCATTTTACTTTTTTTCTTTTTATTCCCCTCTTTTTCTTATATGCCTTTGTTTTTTGTCTTTCTTCTTTTACCTTTTTCATTTCACTTTTTCCTTTTCCTTTTTTTCTTTTTCTTTCACCTTTATTTTTTCTTTTTCATTTTACTTTTCCTTTTTTCTTTTCTTTTCCTTCCTTCTTTTCTCTGCTTTCTGTTCCTTTCTCCGTCTTTTTTCATTTTCGTTTTTCAATTCAATTTTTTCTTTCCTTTTCCTTTATGCTTCTCTTTTCTTTCTTTTCTGACTTCTTTTTTATTTTATCTTATCTTTTATTTTCTTCTTTTTTTTCTCTTCTTTAGTTTTATTTTTACTCATGCGTGAAAGCTTGCTATTGTATATTGACATGTTAAAACCGCAATCTAATAATGTAAGAAGGGCATATAGAGCCCAAAGAGAAGTTTTTTTTTTATATTTAGCTGTGGCTAAGCTAATGTGTAAATATTGGGTAGGCTGAAAAAATCTATTCACCTTATTTATTTTTACACAACAGATGTTTCTGGGATTTTCTAGCAACATTTTTTGTGACACAGACCCTACAAACAGATGGTGACCACTCACTTTATTTTCCTTGCTTTCTTGTATTCTTTTTTTTTTTTTAGTAGGTTATTTTACGACGCTGTACCGACATCTTAAGTTATTTAGCGTCTGAATGAGATGAAGGTGATAATCCCGGTGAAATTAGTCCGGAGTCCAGCACCGATAGTTACCCAGCATTTGCTCATATTGGGTTGAGGGAAAATCCCGGAAAAAACCTCAACCAGGTAACTTGCTCCGACCAGGATTCGAACCCGGGCCACTTGATTTCGCGCTAACCGTTACTCCACAGATGTAGACATTCTTTTCTTTTCTTTCTTTTTTTTTTTAATTTCACTTTTTTCTTTTCTTTTCTTTCTTTCTTTCTTTCTTTCTTTCTTTCTTTCTTTCTTTCTTTCTTTCTTTCTTTCTTTCTTTCTTTCTTTCTTCTGTTCTATTATTCTTTTCCTTTCTTTTTTCTTTTCTGCGTTACTTTTCCTTTTTTCTTTTCCTTCGTTTATCCTTTCTTCTTTCATTTATCTTTTTTATTTTATTTTGCTTTCTTTTTTCTTTTTATTTTCTTTTTAACATAGAGTTACGAAGATTTTTCAGAAAATAATCCGAAACTTAATACTACTGTAATTAGTAAAGACTATAAATAAAATTAAATTTAAACACAAAAATGCCAGAAAATGGCTCATGCAATACTTACAGATTAATTTCTCCTTCAGATGTATGTTGTAGGCACTTCTTAATCGAAGGATGAGATGGAGAAGGCAGAATTTAATCTTCCTTCCAGTCCTTCCATGTTTTGTTTGCTCTTGTTCCTTTTTTAAATTTACACCCTGTGGTCATCAGTTATCATTTAACAAGAACGTTAGTTGTAAAATCATTAATTGTGAACAACTTCAGTTATGTATATTAATGTTGAAAAGAAGATATTCATATAAAGATATAAACATTAAACGAAATCAATTACGCCTTTCTAAAATTAAGACTGTCCACAACCATGTTTCTTTATTGTAGCGAAACCTGAATTTGTTTGGCAGTTTATCCAGCGTTTTATACAATTTCCAAAGTAATTTCACAAACGCATACTTACCCAATGAACGAATGTTGACGATATGCCAGAGCAGACTATGTTACTAAGCAACAGAGGACAATACATTTAACAATAATAATTGTATTGCCATTGCCTACTATGTACTCCAGACTGCTGCATTATAGCTAGTTTAGTAGTAAGAAGATAAAATGTACTTTACAATCAAATGCTGTAATAAAATATGCAGAATTTACAAATTTATATATTCTAATGTTTTTACGTAACAAAAGTTGTCTATAAGAAATTATATAAGATTACTATACACACATTGAAGAGATTTTGCTTCTATTATTTGAAGTGTAAAATCCACGAATCGTTCATTATTATTTACACACAGAATACTTAATAAATTTTACAGAAGAAAGAGTTCGTCCAAAGGGCTGGTTTCGAGAAGAGTACCTAAAACGCTCATTGCATTTCCGCTTGAATAGCAATACTTAAGCGTTGACGCAAATAAGTAGTGCAACGGCGATCACCATTAATGGAGATCAAAATTTGGCCGATTTGAGATACCAAAACTTTAGCGTTGTGACTCCAAGGACCGAAGGTCTCCACAGCAAAGGGGATAAAGATATAATTGTCTAAAAGATGAGCATATTTATTTACTTTTTTCTTCACGGCTAATACAGCAGCAGATGCTGTGCGTCTGGAGGTATTCGGCAAGTGAGATGGAACTAGAGTGTCAACGCAAGTGGAGTCCCAAATTAAAGATTTTCCTCTAGACCAGTGGTCGTCAGCACTCGCTGAAATGTGCAAAGGGTAAGCGGAGCCGTCCCGTGTGTCCCGTCGTGCAGCAAGAAGAGGTAGAGAGCATACCCGCTAGCAGCTACGAGTGCACCATGGTGCACTGTGTTCTCCGCGGGTAAGAGACGCTAGCCCCAGGATGCTCTGTGCTGCTCTAGACCATGGAATTAAGGTTAGACCATCGGGTCGTTTACCATCCGCGCGACTAATACCTGGTGGTTCCAAAAGAGACGGGATGCCACAAGAAGTCAGAGATCTTTTAATGATATCATTGAGTGATGTATGTCTGGGAATGCGACCCTTGTTCCTCGCACAGCTGAGTGCATGATGGCCGTAAATATCAGCAATTCCTCCGCAAATGCATTGGTGTGGCTGGCAGAGTTTACAACCAAGGCGTAAAGCCATTGCGATTTTAAAGGATGTCCTATCTATTAGAGTGCCGTTGTGAGGAGATGGTAATGCGTGTAACCAAGCTCCAGACTCACTCTCTTGAAAAGCTAAAAGTTGTGCAATGTCTTGTTCGGATTTGAAGAAAGAAAGGAGTTTACCTAAAATTATTTGGAAAAAAATAACGTCCCACTGCTTTTGAAATTCAGGATGGGCAGGAGGATGAGTGGTTTGTGAGGAAGTATACCGACTATATAGTCAGAGCATCACGCACATGACAGATTTCAGAAACGAAAGAGCGATTTGATGCAACGGAAAACCCCAAAGGTAGAAGAAAGAAAAGGAGGTAGGTCCTATACAAACGTCAGAAAGTTTCCAAATGCCCACACCACCCAATTTAATTGGGAGAAAGGCTTGAGTCCAACTAGTATCAGTAAAACATATATTTAGGATCATTTCCAAACTGGATCGAAAAAGAGCATCAGCTTTACGTAGGAGAGATGGAAGAAGCCATAAAGGAGTAGTACGCATAAAATATACCATCTTAGGGATCAGAAAACGATTTTTAAAAATATAATAAAATATATGAGGATGTATTAGTCTTAAACGATCGATGAAATATTGCAAAGAAATTAGTTTTTGTTCAGCGATGTGATCGGCAGCTTCCAAAAAGACGGGAGATCCAAGAAGATAAAATGGTTCACTCAGAAGCAGAAAATATTGCAGGCGTGAGGTCCACACCTTTGACTGGTTCAAATGAATGGCATACATAACAAACATAATTGTGAACAATGTGATTTGATTATTATGCATTCATGAAAAGCTAGTCAAATCATTCGTATATCACTTAAAGATTTATTATGCCGTCAGGAACGTATTGTTTGACATGTACTAATTATAAACACATCTCTTTATTGCAAACTGAATAATATCGAAACTGTTGATTGATAATATCATGGTTGTACATTATTATTATTATTATTATTATTATTATTATTATTATTACTATTATTATTATTATTATTATTATTATTATTATTATTATTATTATTATTATTATTATTATTATTATTAAAAGATTACTAGGGCTTCAATTTCACCGTAACTTGGAATAAAAAAATAGAAAAATGAAGGAAACAATGAGAGTCGAATACGTTACCATGTCATATACCGCAGTAAATTATCATTAGGTGACTTGAGCCATCATAGAATATATAAGTTGTTTTGTAAGTGTGTTTGTCTGTCAGGTAAGCCTTTCACTGCACTTAAAGTATTTTTATATGCAACATTTTATTTCAGCTCAGTCGTTATTTAGGTATCTCATAGTCATAAGGAATTATGCAGTGGAACAATAAAATTATATCTGATCAATTCATAATGCGCAGAGACATATAACAGTAATAAATAATATAAGAAATGTGACAATAAGAGGATACAAATTAGTTTTATTTGCAATTACTTGTAGGCTATAATCACGTCCAGACAACCATTGGGCTCTGTCATTTTTATTTCCGGAAAAGTATTTTCATTTTAATTGTTTCGAGTATATGCCTACATATTGAAGTATCTGTCCCGATTTCTGTTGTACAAATTTATGACATATAATTAATTTGACTAATATTTAATACTAATCCGTTAACATTCTGTTGTGTATTACGTACATTCAAGGTTTGCAATATATGTTCTACTCAATTTTTACAAAGGGAAGTTGTAAATTAATGAATAGAATCACTCTGATAACAATTATTACTGTATTCTTATGTTTGTGTTCTATAATGTACTGATTTGGAGTTTTAAGATAATATGTCCCAAATTGCCAAATTGTTCATTTCAGTGAGAGCTTGTTGGATGCAGAGCTCTGCATTTCGGGTGGTGCTAGTGTGGTTCTCATTATTCTTCTTCAGTGTTGTTGAACTTTACTTCCCATTTGTGCCGCTCTTTCTGCAGCTCTTAATCATACATTCCACAATGTGCTACTTCCTATTGCAGAAATACCGTAATTAGCCAAAAATAAGACGGAATATTTCTTTCCAAATATTTGCATTGGAAAATGGAGGGTGGATTCGTCTTAAATTCACGTATTAAAAAATACATATGTTGCGTCAATGTTTTCACGTTATACACTTCATGCAAAAAGAATGGGCCGCCTACTTAGTTCCAGATATATAATTGTGCATGCTCGTTTTTTCAAAGCCGTAATTCACCAAATGACACATAATTAAACCACTTAAATTTGCTATATTTTATTTGAGAGTTTTAAATATGTTATAAAATCAGTGGCGTCGAGTGACATTTTGACACAGGGATGCGATTTTTTAAGTGATTAAAATTCAGTAGTCTGCTTTCGTTATATCGATAGCCCAGAACCAGACTGTTCCAAGTCCGTTTTACTATTTTTTTTTTTTTCAGGAGAGCTATTTTAAGTTCCTGACATTCAAAGCTTCATGACACAATTTTGAATAGCTTCATAGCAACCTTGTGGAGAGAAATATTTACAATTTTGTTCGATTCATATATGCAGACAAGAACTGGAACACAATGGAACACAGATTTCTTTCTTATAAAAAGTTGGACTTGAAACAGTCTGGTTCTCAGCCATCGACATGTCGGAGTTGCGTTCCTGGAAATAGCCGCTTATTGAAGAATGTTTGAGTTGAATTTTCAAATTGTCTTTATAATTTCCTTGTAGCATAAGTTATAAGGATATTTACCGGGCCGAAGCCTGGCCGTGTTTACATAAAATACGAGAGACGAAAGTGCATAGAACGAGACCGACTACACTGTTGATAATATAGTAAATCAAAATAAGCTTCATAGTTTTCTTTTAGATTTAACAATATTTCTTCAGGGAGCGAATTGCAAAGGTGATAAATTATGTATGATCAAGCATACTCAAAAGTTTCAATTTGGAATTTTCAGAGAACTTTTGAATAATATCAGTTCTGATAACGCGCAGGATTTCTTTGAACAATCGCCTGTACACAATTTTCTTATCCTCTCCAGGGATTGCATCCAGCCGTGATCTTTCAGATTGAGAATAATTTTCAGCAGCAAAATCATCCATGCGTTCCCAAAATTCCTGAAAGTAATTTCTCAGTCCTTGCTTGTACTCTCGAAATTATGAATTTTTGTTACAAAAAGCAACACGGTGTTGCTTTTTTGAAACAGAATATCAGAGTGTGGGAATATTTCAGCGAATAATATTAGCAGAAAATAAAATTAAAATTCTTCATGAAGATGAATGATGGGTGGAGCGGAGTAAACTTAACAGCCCTTGTGCACAAACGACAGTTTCATGGTCCCATTCACAATCTTCATTATCCATTATTGATTCAAATAAACATACCAACTTTGATTATTTAGAGAAAAAACTCGAAAATCCAGCAAGATTAGTTAACTTTACTTTTACTTGTTCCATAAAATTAGCAGACGGGGATAAGACGAGGTTTAATAAATTTGTACGCGTAGCTTACACAAGTATCGCTGACTTACAGTGGGTGCGAAATTTTGCGTGTAAATCATTATGTTCCCCCGGCATCACATCAGGTTTGAGCAATAACTTTATCATTTGAGGCACTCAGAAGCAAAGTGATACAAGTGACATTTAAAAAAAAATTGAGATAAGTGTATATTATAAACCTTTAACGTCACTTCTGTTCAGAAAAAATGTAATATAAGTGCAGTTCCAGTCAGTGCTGCTCCATGTTGGCCTTACTCTTGTATTACAATGCGTACAGAGTTTCGACTGAGAGGCAAACTAATACAATTGCGTTGTTTACATATTGTTGTTGCGTTTCTTCTGTTTATGACTAATTCATTTGCCATAATGGAGAGAGGTAATAGATTACATATTCGAAACATTTTCGTGGAAGGCCTGCACACATTGAGCTGGAACAACTATACTATAAGGATAACTTTTACTAAGTGGAGCAACTTGCAATAGTTAAAGAAATTCATCCCACCCATACACTACTCTTTATTTGATGACCTGAAGCATGAAGGATGGGCCTATAATAAGGACTGCAGGACTTGGAAGAGAAGGTTCAAGGAATACTTGCGGTAGGAGTCCTACAGATGCGCTTCATGACAGAAACATAGATGTTGCAGCAGAGAGAGATGTGACTTCTTCAGATGAGGCTAGTGACGTAATGAACAGAGACTAAGGCTGAATTTCATTTAAAATTAAACATTTTCTGATACGAGCCTGTCGCATTTAAACACACTTAAATGGGCCGGGATCGAATCTGCAACCTCAAGCACAGAAGGCCAGCGCTATACCGACTACGCTACCCAGGCGGACTGCAGAGAATATGAACAGGAAAACCACGTACTATGCTATTTTGGTACTCTCAGTTTTGGTAGCATAGATTGTTATGCTTGAGTCTACAAAACGAGTGAATAGTACTAGATCAAGTTTCGAGTCTCTGACAATCTTCATTTTTTAATTTACAAATTTCCCATCATACCGGGTGAATCATTTAAAACTTGAACAGCAAATATTTCTGAAATGAAAGGTGCTATTGATGTGCTGTTTTCACGGAATTGAAGTGTAACCAAGGGCTCATAACTGTAGCCCATACAAAGATCTTAATAATTATTAGAACGTGTATTTTTTGTTTTTAGAAAATTGCATTTTTTTTTTCAAATGGAACAATGCCTATTGACATGAACAAAATAAAACAAGAATAAATTAGAATATCAATGGCGGTTTTTTTTTTTTAGGTTTCTAGTGCATGTAGTTTATGAGATATATTTTGAAAATTGTAAATACCGACAGTTGTCTGCTCCATTCAACTGCTTAGTTATAGGTCTCGCAACCATGGATTACCGACGGAAGGAATACGAATCAAACACTGCGATAAGGAAGAGCGGGCGACAGGAAAGGTCACGAGATAACTTGAATGATATTCAAGAGTACAGTCGGAACAGAAACGACATCGATAGAATCAGTCTTGCGTTGTGATAGTTACATTACGACTTTAGTTTGTTCCATTGCATGTGAATGCGTGCCTTGTATCGCACGGTATTATTATTTCATTCGTAAACATATGTTGCGCGTTTAATTAGCTTCGAAATTTTCTCTTGCTACGTTCTTTATTTCCACAGCGATGTCCTCATTTGTTCGTCTTCTTGGAAGAGACAGTGCTTCCATCGGCTCGCACCTCTCCTCCCTCGGCGTGCCTACAAACACAAGTCAAAACAGACAGCAACGCCACCATTGCTTTTCGGTAATCGTTTCTTGCGCGAGCTATATTAGGCATGTTGTTCTTATGTTTGTTTACATTTTGTTTCCTTTACACCAGCGGTGACCAAATTGGGTATCGTGATTACATCGTGTAATCAAAGACATTCATACTAGTAAGGGGAGTTTCCTGTACAGTGCTCTCGGTCTCGCTCACGTACTGATGGTAAGCAGTGTCGGTACCATGTCGCTCTACAAACAAGGTTTCGTACAGAATGGGAAGAGGAATTTATTAGCTGTTCTGTCGGAGAAAATGTAATATGTTCCTTTGCTCAACGATTCAATTAGTAGTATTAGTAGTAGTATATAGAAGCGACATTACAGAGCATTACGCTGAATACACAGGCATAACAGGTATTATTATTATTATTATTATTATTATTATTATTATTATTATTATTATTATTTATCAGCAAGTGTTACCATAATTCTTATATACGTGCCTCAATATATAGGCCTACATCTTTCCTTGAATGATAAAATAATTACTACGCTATATCTCCATTTTAATTTCTTTTTTTAATCTTCTGATGACTATTTTATACTCGCTTTAACATCTTTGGTCATATCGCGAGTTAATCTTTGGTTGAAATCCGAAGGCCTGTGTACTATTGTTGAGACTGGTTCTATTGTTGTGAACTGGATGGCGACTGTATATGTATTACTGATTTGTTATGAATATGATTTCGGTGATGAATGAGGCCAGTGATATACAGGAATGTTCTGGCCCGAATTTCCTGGCATTTGCCTTACAGTTGAGGAAAAACCCTGAAAAACCTCAACCAGGAAATTCAACCCGACTGGGAATCGAACCCTGGTCCTCTCCGTAAGAGACCAGCATGCTGACCCCTACACCAAATAGGTAGTCTTTGATGATTATTATCAGTTACTTATTTACTAGTTAAGTTATTGATTTAATAATAATACTAATGACAATACTGATAGCTTTATCAGTAACAGCAGCAGCAGCAGTAGTAGTAGTAGTAATATAAACCGATTGAATATTACGTGCCAGTGTAGTAATGAAGTGAGCTATTAAACTCCAAGAACTGAAATCAGCCTTCAATCATCCTCATGAAGAGAAAGAATACATAAATAAATGTAAGGAAACCAGCTGTCTAGTGGCGAAAGAAATAGTGGAAATAGCTCGTTCTCTTAAGCCTTCCAACGAAGGAGAGTTTTATAAAAGCGTAATGATCAAGGTGGCTGAAATAACTTGTCCAATGAAAGTTGTTAATTAATTTTGAAAAACTGTGCATTTCTCTACTAAATATCCAGAAGAGAATTCAGGAAATTTCTGATTGTGTTCAGTGAGGAATATTTAAAAAAAAAAGCAAGAAAATTTGTATATAATTATTTTTTATTGGTTCTTGATGACAGTAGTGACATTACTGATACAAAGCTTGCTATTTTTATTCGCGGGGCAGATAAAGAAATCAATGTTAGTGCACGAACCACCATTTGCCACCACTGGTTGTAGTTTTCATGCCATGTACCTCTCCCCCCGTCTCCTTAGACTATCTCTCGCGTGTAATCACTAATCACTGCCGTTCGAGTTTTACGCTGCTTTACACTGATTGCATTGCGACTAGAGATGAGCTTAAGCGATATTTTCAAGTATCTATGACAACTGTGACTGTGACAATTAAATATCTGTGACTTTTATCGGTGATTTTGTCACACCGATATTTTATATCGATACGTAGCATGAATTACACCGATATTTTGTCACACCGATAAAAATTAGTAGGAAATATTGAAGAGCAGTGAAATATGAATACGATTTCTCTATACACACGACTCATCAGTGATTTATATGGGAAAATCCAACAAAGAAATTATGTATATGTACCATTAACAAATAAATACTTACCTAACTGAACAGTAACATGTCAAAAGTTAACCTCATGTACCAAGAAGTTATATTATAGATAGTGAACCAGTTGATCATTTTTAAATGAGTAGCTTAATATCAAAGACGGACATCTGACCTCAATCGAAATTTAGATAGCTGTCGTTTTTTATACAATTTTTCATGCTCTTTCCAGTTATAGTGAAACCATATGCAAACTCTAACACTACATTTATAAAATAAATTGTGTTTAATATTACAAAGAACACTGTGAATTAAAAAATTGCCTCTAGATCAAAACTATGGAGACACAGATGTACGTCTTTGATATTAAGCTACTCAAATGTAGTTGGGTATGGAGAAATTGAGGTTATATGATTATCCTAATCGTTTTAAAACTTGATCCTTTTTATTGTATATAATATAATGGATAAATTATTTTAAATCGTGCATTAACATTATAATATTGAGTCATAGAATAAAAATTAATGAAACATAAGTATTCGGGAAAACATTGGGAAATAATTACAAAACAAAACAGTTGTTCAGACAGGATTTTACACAAGATTAAGCACTGGTAACTAACGGTGTTATTATTTAAATCGTGTAATAACTACATCATTTATAATAAGATGGAGAAACTACCGCCAGATTGCTGTTATTATATCATGCGCACGCGCAAACCTAAGACGTAGGAGGAGAAAATATCAGTCACAGAGTACTGAATACGGAGAAGATTTCGATAGCGATATTTTGTCACAGATATTTCGCGTCATCAGTCACAGGTTCATCTGTGACAAAAAAATACCTGTGACAAAATATCGGTTTGTGAAATATCGGCCATCTCTAATTGCGACTTCCTTGTCAGTTACTTTGTGATAGTTCAAGAAGTAGGACGTGGTGGAAGATGGTATTTGCCAATGCTGAAAAAGCAAACATCCTCATGGTGTATGGAAGAATGGTGTTCGTTCTTGTATTGTGTATGTGGAAAGATATCCCAATATTCCCAATAGACGTCAACCATCTCGATTATTTGTGAACCTTTTCAACCAATTACGTGAAACTGGAAGTGTAACACATAAAAACGTAACTGAAACAAACGAGTGACTGGAGAAGAGGGTGAAATTAGTGTTTTAGCTGCTGTTGCTATAGATCCGCAAGTTTGTTCCCGTGCAATCGCATGAGGACGTGGGGTGAGTCAGGAAGTGTACTACGCGTTCTCCACCGTCATAAGTTCCATCCATATCATGTCTGTCTCCATCAAGAGCTGCATGGTAACGATTTTAAGAATCGTGTTAACTTTTGTACATGAGCATTAAGATAAGATACGCCATATTTATAATGTATCTTGTTTACTGGTGAAGCAACATTTACAAATCATGGCCAAGCAAACCTCAGAAACATGCACTATTGGATATGAACAATCCCCGTTGGCTTCGTCAGGTGGAACATCAGCGTCCATGGAGTTTAAATGTGTGATGTGGAACCATCAGCTCATAGATCCTTTTTATATAGAAGGAACACTGGATTCTTAAAAATATCTGAACCTCCTAACAGACCAACTTCCACAGATGTTAGAAGACGTTCTACTGCAGACTAGGAGGAACCTGTGGTATCAGCATGATGGCTGTCCAGTCCATAGTGCACTACGTATTACAGCTTGTCTTCACCGATTGTTTCAAAATCGTTGGATTGGGCGAAGGGAACCTGTTCCTTGACCGCCCGTTCACCAGATTTGATTCCTTTAGATTTTTTCTGTGAGGAAAGCTAAAAGACACTCTACAAGGACATACCGATTACACCAGATAATGTGAAACAACATATTACTGCTATCTGCATTGAAATTTCTACTGAAATGCTAAAACATGTGCAGCAATCTTTGCTAGAAGCTTGTATTGACGCTGGTGGTCGTCTTTTTTAATACAACCTTTGAAGGCCAAGTTTCTCTTTCTTTGCCAGAATCCAAAGAATTGATTTATTAACTATTGTTTTTCTAAGTTAGTGTTAATAAATGGAGCAGACAACTGTCGGTATTTACAATTTTAAAACTACGATATCTCGTAAACTACTTGCACTAGAAACCTACATTCTAATTTATTCTAGTTTTATTTTGTTAATATCAATAGGTATTGTTCCATTTGGAAACATGTAACTTTCTAAAAAAAATGTACACATTCTCATAATTATTAAATCCGTGTTTGGGCTACAATTATGAGTCTTGGTTACACTTCAATTATGTGAAAACAGCTCATTAATAGCGCCTTCCATTTCAGAAATATTTAGGTGCAAGTTTTAGGTGATTCACTCTGTATATCTTGCAAGGTTAGTAGAAATATTTTAATAGAAACATATGTTTTATGGTGTCCTGATGATTGCAGCAATTTGTCATAAATTACAATAAAATATACTTTATTTTTTATGCAGTAAGTAGGTGCTGGCTATGTGTAACATAATATGTTAAAGAGTATTTAAGTATTTTCACTCATACTAAAAATAAGTTACGTATTTCTAAAACAGAAGACCTATGCCATATTTATATAATAAAATTGTTATACGGCAAAGACAGTACCTGTGAATGTTGTTTTAAAACCTGTTCATATTTGTTCTCTTTTAATTAAATTATCAGTTTGATGGTAGCAAAATAAAAACCGCCTTTCTTTATGATTTTACTCAGGATAGGGACCAATGGCGGGCTTATGTGAGGGCGGCAATGAACTTCCGGGTTCCTTAAAAGACAGTAAGTAAGCACTACTCTTTCCAATAGAGTCTCCCTCTCCAGTCTCTTGCAGGATTGTATTTGATTTCATTTTATTAATACGATTATTTCAATCTTTTTTTGTATTATCAACCAGTAGTTTATCAAAGGATAGGCCAACATATTACTTGCTTTCTGATGTGATGTACAGTTTCCCTGGAAAAGGATGAGACGATTGAATATTCCTAAGTCTCAGATGTAAGACACTGCGCATGATCGGAGACCAGAGCACCGATACACAAGATAACGAATATTGAGTTACTTAAATTCAGGCTATTTGGTTTGTTACTAGCATCGTTCCGAAATTCAATTAAAAAACTGCAAAAAATATGATAATATTACGTAAATAAAAGATAAATATATACATAAATCGTGTAGTTAAATCGACAATGGACCTTCATGACTAGATCGACACTCCGCACAGAAAGGAAAGCTTTCATGTCGTTTCCATAGCTCAGACGGTAAGACTTCTGCGTCTTGTGTAGAAGAGTGCGAGTTCGATTCTTAGTCTACACAACAATTTTTTTTTTTGTCTAAATAACGTTGAAATAGCTAAGTCACGTTGAAATATAGTTTTACAAAGTCCTGAGATTAAGTGTTAATGATCGCAAACAATACAAAATTACAAGTTATGATAATATAAACGTTAATCTAATGAATGCATTTATACACACACATATATACAATGTAAATACATATATATTAAAAACTAACAATTAAAATGAAATTAAAAAAATATATAATAATAGACAAACTTTTACAAAGGTTTAGAGTCCTTAGGCTATGTCATTTGTTGAGTAATTATTACAATAATTTATTAATAGCTTTCCCATATGTGTAAGAAATGCACTCGCAAAAAAACAATTTTTGTTAAAAGTATGGCTTTGGATTATTTCATTCTCACCCCTGCAGTTAATTTTAGCTATTTTATCTACGTGTTTGCATTCAATTTTATTCATGTTATGATTGAATGTATAAGCACTGTTGCAGTTATTGACTAATTACATATATTAATAATAATTATTAAATACATCTGTTAAGTAACCAATTGCAGTATCTTTTGCAAAATCTTGAATGTTTAAGTTGTCAATAATATTTCTGTACTATATACTATAATACGTTAAAAGAATTTGCAATAGATTTGGGATCCTCTACTTTATAATCATTGGTTTTAATGAAAAAATATTTTCTTTCTTAGGATATCTACAAGTTTAAATTTAATAATATTACGAATAGGTTTAATTGCATTATCTGAATTTTGTACTTTTATACTCAAATATATTCTATTTCCCTCTTTCATATTTTTTGATAAATTACACTGTACTTCTTGCAGTATTTAAGAACATGAAGATCATTACATTGCAACTCATTACATATAGATTCTTCTTTTTAATACATGAGATTTTGAAGTCCCTGCGTTATCTACATGTTTTAACTTTTGAATTTTTTCACAACATTGAGTGGAGAACATCCACTGAAGTGATTATGAAATTAAGTGAAAAATTCAATATATTTACTCTTAATATCAGTAGTACCAGTATCATATATGTTTTTCCAAGATTAATTTTGTAGACATAAATGTAAATAATCACTAGATACAGCAATTGCGATCCTTTCTTAGTTTTTAAATTAATATTTTGAAATTGTTCAGTGACATTGGAAACACATAGGATTTGTTTATTATGGTCAGACAAGCCATTGATTATAGGTTCTGTCGAATAGGAATTCAGTCTAATTCTGTGTACAAAACGTTTATCAATGGCTGTGTTACTTCAGCTTGTATGCTATGGGAAAATGACCCTACGAATACGGTTTCCAGTTTCAAGGAGTGAATTTAATTTACTTTTACGGAAAAGTTCCGAGAGATAATCTATGTTTATGTCACTACAGATCACAAATTCCATATGAGATTTCTAAAGTCTTTTCTTTACAAATTCAATGTTGGCTATAAATATTATTAAATAATGTAAGAAATATGAATGATTGTAGTTATAAGTCTGATTTACATTATAAAAAGCAAGAAGTTACATTCCTCGGCAAGATTCGAACTTTCGATGTTTGGTTTTGTCGTCCAACGCACAACCACGGACCTATTCAATGCTTATGTTAATAACATACAATTTAGCTGTAGCAATGTGGTGTCATAACTTGGGGTTTGTTTATTTAATGTAATTAGATTTAATTTGATTAGTTTCGCAACAATTGGACTTCCTGTTATATCCTGTTATTTAGATATTTAATTTAGGGTTGATTTATCAACTCTTACTATGCAAGATACCTCTTATTTCAATAATTCTATATCATGTTAAATAGTCATTGTCTACACTAAAGTATTATCGTCATCTCTCATTTCTCATCGTAATGGCGAACCGACGTGACATGAGACAGCTAGTTGAGGCTGGATATGGGGCTAGATCTGCTGGCCGTTTGGTCGGTGTTCCTGGAAGTACAGCCGCGAGATGGGTTCATCGTTACCAAAATTTTGGGGAGGTCGAAAATCGCCCTATTCCTGGGCGTCCGCGGATTTCTTCATTGGAAGAGGATGCTCTTTTATTCGAGACAGTTCGACAGGACCCCTTTCTGACTGCTAACGAAATAAGAGCAGCATCTAACTTTCCCGGCTCTTCACAGACTGTGATCAGCAGTTTGAGGAACCGCGGTATTAGGAGCCGGAGGGCTGCGCAAATGGAAATATTGGGGGAAGCACAAGCTGTCGACCGTCTTGCCTTCGCTACCAATCGAGTGGATTTCGATTGGAGAAATGTAATTTTCTCCGACGAAACAACCATCTCGAGTGATTACGAAGGTCCTGTCCGTGTCTATCGTGAGGATGGTCTCCGACATGATCAGAGCTATGTGCACCGACGTGAAAGATCGGGGCGCTTTAGCATATCGTGTTGGGGGTGGATGTCTTACGATGGACCTGGCGTTATAGAACGCATCGATGGCCGGTTTAATGCGGAAACTTACGAGCACATTCTGGAAAATATATTCCTTCCCTCCGCCCGAGAACGTTTTCCCGAAGGAACATTGCTGTTCCAGCAGGATAACCATCCCGTGCACTATGCTGCAAGCATTCAAAGATGGTTTCAAAGGAGACCCGAGATCGAAATCATTAATTGGCCTCCGAAGTCACCTGATTTGAATGTCATCGAAAATTTATGGGCGGAATTGAAAAAGAGAAGGATAGCCACCTATGCCCACCGACGCCCTCGAAATCGAGACGAATTGTGGGATCAAGTTGTTGATACCTGGGAAGATCTCGCCGGGGATCAGAACTTATTCCACAATCTCGTGACATCCATGCCGGATCGACTTAGAGCTGTAATAGAAGCTGATGGCATGTGGACAAGATTTTAAGTTAACAGGTCTCTTTTTGTTTCTTATGATTTTTGTTTGAGGAAGAATACTTTTAACTTTCAAGTAAGATTTATTTTTTTTGACGAGGTTCAGCCCAATTGTAAGACCCAGAAATTGGGCATAAATTATTCCATATTTTTCGACAAATTAGACAGTCGAGGAACTCTGAACAAATTAATTACACCTCAATAAAAAAAAGTTTTACCTGGGATCGAACACGAGACGTTTCGGTTATACAATGGAACCGGCAAGCTACTATATGAGCTACCGAGACAAGACAGTGATAGCAGCAGTCCAGAATGTAGGTCCCTTAGCAGGCATTTGCCATTCGGTACAGTGAAGCAATGATATTTTGGGACTCGAGCTATGTTGTGAAATCCTGGCCTTAAATGGCAGTCTTCTTCGTGATCCTTATTCTGGTCCTTGTCCTTGTTGTGGTCCTTGTAACAATTCTTGTACTATCTGTCATGTTATGTATCCCTACGTCGATATCGAGTGAACCGCGCTGTAGAACTTTAACTTCCGACGACCAAGAATCGTCTCATTCTTTTTCAGGGTAACTGTACAGTACACAGAGTGGAAATGGACCGATGCACCATAATTTAAAAGGGTTTTTTACGACGCTGTATCAACATCTCAGGTTATTTAGCGTCTGAATGATATGAAGGTGATAATGGCGGTGAAATGAGTCCAGGGTCCAGCACCGATAGTTACCCAGCATTTGCTCATATTGGGTTGAGGGAAAACCCGGGAAAAAACCTCAACCAAGTGTCTTGCCCCAAGTGGGATTCGAACTCGGACCACCTGGTTTCGCGGCCAGACGCGCTAAACGTTACTCCACAGGTGCGGACATTTAAGAGGTGATTCCACATGTTGAATATAACAAAACTTTTATTACACATTTCCTTTGATCAAGCACCGTTAAGCAGGACAAATAGGCCTAACCTATAAGTCTTTGTCCAATGTTTGCAGCTCTCTATTGCGGTAACGGCCCGAGAGAAATGGCTGATTACTATACAAGCAGATAGGTAAAATAATCTGAACAGTTGATGTCTTCCTTTTTTAATTAAATCGTTTAGCTATGAATTTAAATTGAATAATTGCGAAAATCGTTAAAATAAATCTTGCACTGCAGCGCTCAGCCCCATGTCACCGACTGAGTACAGAAGAAGGAGAGGGGAAGGTAAGGAGTGCAGGCCAAGCTTACTAAAGTATATTTGGTAATACTGCAGTGGGCGTGATGTTGCCAAATGCTTCATAACGATTTCCTCTGAAAAGGTGAATGTTAGAAAAAGACATTTAGATTTTTCAGATCTCTTCTCCTGATCTATTACCAGTTTTATTAAGGTGCAGAGATTACCATTCATTCTGTATATGACTGTGTTTATTGTACTTTTTTATTTTCATTGTGAGTAATGTTTTTTATATCAATGCAAGGAATGCAGGCTTATTTCCTATTTCGGTACACAGTAAATGATTACATTTATATACTTCTTTTGATAGTAGTTCAAAAAATAAATTGTAACTAACAATATCATTTACAACATAAAAAATAAAGAAATTCTCACGAAACTTAAAAAAATTAATAAGAAAAAAATATGTGTTACGATTTTGAGCATATGTAAATATATTTTTATCCTATTATTCACATAACGAAGCTTAGCAAAATTTGTTTCCTTAGATAAATGCCGATTATATTTATTTTTATGTGAATTAATAAAACAATTCAGGCAGAACGCTACTTAATACTAAAGAGCAAGGACTTATGGAGTAACTCTACCAATGTTAATAGAATATTTATTGCACAAAAAAGAATTATACGATCCATTTTTAAATTAAAGAGTTTTGACTCATGCAAACCTTATTTTAAACAATATAAAATTTTAACATTTCCATCCATTTATATTTACAAATGCCTAATTTTCTTGAAACAGAATGAGAATAAAATATACAATAAGAATTTAGATTATCATAATAATAATACACAAAATGCACATCTGTTCTCAATAAAAAATCATAGACTGTGAAATATCAAAAATCGCCTGCATATACGGGCATAGTGTTTTTTAATAAATTACCATTGCAGATACAATCTTTACCTTATGCAAAATTTAAAGTGAAAGTTAAACAGATTTTAACTGATCAATTTTTTATTCAGTAAAATAATTCTTAAATCACAAATTATGATATATGCAATACGACTTGACTATATTAGGCCTATTCGTTTTAAATGTATTTTAACTTGTAGTGTTTTTAATTTTGTGTTTTTTATTTATTATGTAATTGACGTGTACATCCATGTATATGGCCATGTATAGAATAAACAATCAATCAATCAATTACTGCTTAAAATGCAGGCAAAATCCTTGTAATGCGGAAATGGTGATAGTATTACCATTAATTTGTATATCGTCTTTGTTCCTGCAATAACTCCTGTGACATATTTATCGATTTTCAGATTTTTGCTCCATTATATAACTTAAATAGTGATACAGCAAATAATAAAATCTCCTGTATGTAATTATATTTCTTTGTTTCGATAATGTAAGAATTCACAGTGTCCTATGTACGGCTGCTACAGGATGAATAAATGTGTTTTTCTTCCTACTGAAAAATGTTATATTTTGCACGTAGAAGTTATTGCAGGAACAACGACGATATGTGTATCAATTTTAACATAATAAATTAATAATGCAGCTCTTTGCTTGTTTCATTCATTCTCTGTGAAGTGAAACAACCCAGAACTCACCACGAGGAGGTGGCTGCATGTCGAGTTCCGCCCTGCCCATCCCAACCTCCCTACCTTATGGACAGTGCATTTCATTATACAGTTTATTTTTTAAGTATTATCAGTAAACTTTCTCATTTCTTTTTCTTTCTTTTTTCTTTGCCTTTTTTCATTTTACTTTTTCTTTTCTTTCTTTCTTCTATCCCCTTTTTCATTTTACTTTTTCTTTTTCTGCTTTTCTTTTCCTTTCTTTTATTTCGTCCTCTTCTTTCCGTTTACTTTTTCTTTTCTTACCTGTCTTTTTCTTATACTTTCCTTATCTTTTTTCTATTCCCTTTTTCATTCTACGTTCTTTACTTTTCTTTTCCACCTTTCTCATTTTGCCTGTTTCCTTTCTTTTCTATATTTTTTCTTTTCCGATTTTTATTTATTTAGCTATCTCTTTTCTTTCTCTTTTATGCCTTTCTTTTCCTGTTTTCATTTTCGTTCCTTTTTCTTTTCTTTTTCTTTTATGCTTTCCTTTCTCTTTCCATTTTATTTTATTTTACTTTTTATATTTTCCTTCTTTCTTTTCTTTCCTTTTTGTCTTTTAAGCTTTTCTTTTCCCTTCTCTATTCTTTTCTATTTTTTATTTTAGTTTACTTTTTATATTCTTTTCTTTTTTCATTTTATTTTATCTTTTATTTACTTTTCCTTTCCTTTTCCTTTTTGTCTTTTCTTTTTACATTTTCCTTTTTCTTTTTTCTTTCCTTTACTTTCTTTTTCCTTTGTACTTTTCCCTTCCTTTCTTCTTTCTTTTCATATTTTCATTGCCGTTTTATTTTGTCGTTTCTCTTCTTTCTTTTTTTCTTTTCCTTTCTTTTATATTTTTTCCATTTATCTTTTACTTTTCTCATTTTACTTTTTATCTTTTTCTTTTTTCTCTTCTTTACTTATATTTATTTTTTCTTTTCTTTTCATTTTTTCTTTTTTCATTTCACTTTTTCTTTTTCCTTTAATGCTTTTCCTTTCCTTTTTGTTTCTTTTACTTCACTTATTCATTTATCTTTTCTAATTTCCTTTCCCTTTCTTTTTCTCTTCTCTTTTCCTTTTTTATTTTGCTTTCTTTTTTCGTTTCGTTTCTTTCTTTCTCCTTTCCTCTTTTCATTTTACTTTTCCTTTTCCATTTTCTTTGCTTTCTTTTTCTTGTTATACTTTTATTTCACTTTCTTATTTTACTTGCATTTTATAATATTTTTTCCTCTTTTTCTATTTCTTTTACGCTTTTTTACTTTTCCTTTATTCATTTTACTTTTCTTTCTTCTTTTCTTTTCCTTTCTTCTTTCTTTTTCTCTTTCCTTTTTCACTTTAATTCTTCCTTTTTCTTTTATTTCCTAGTCTTTTATGCTTTTCCTTTCTTCGTCTTTTTTCAGTTTGCTTTATTCATTTCAAATTTTACTTTTCTTTCTTTTTTCTTTTATGTTTCTCTTTTTCTTTCTTTTTTCTTTTCCTTTTTTCGTTTTACTTTTTCTTTTCTTTCGTCTTTCTTTTCTGATTTTCTTTCTTTTTTTGTTTCCTTTACTTTCCTTTTTTTCTTTAGTTTTATTTTTTCTCGTGCGTGAAAGCCTACTACTGCATATTGAGTCATATGGTGATGGAAGAGTGGAACAGAGAAAAATTCTCTCCGGCACCGGCATTTGAATCCGGGTTTTCAGCTCTACGTGCTGACGCTCTATCCACTAAGCCACACCGGATTCCCATTCCGATGTCGGATCGAATCCTCTCAGTTTAAGTTCCACCTCTTTGGTTCCCTCTAGTGGCCTACCCTCATGCACTGCGTCATAGATGTACGACAATGGCACAATGTCCACACATGTGTAGAGGTGCACTCGTTATGAGTGACTAAGTAGCCGGGATCCGACGGAATAAGCGCCGTCTTAAATCACTAAGTGATTATTCGCATATCATATATTATTATGTACCGAAGTACATATGATATTTCAGTGCAGAATTTCTGCTTCATCATATGGTGATGGAAGAGTGGAACAGAGAAAAATTCTCTCCGGCACCGGAATTTGAACCCGGGTTTTCAGCACGTAGAGCGTCACCACGTAGAGCGTCAAGCACGTAGAGCTGAAAACCCGGGTTCAAATCCCGGTGCCGGAGAGAATTTTTCTCTGTTCCACTCTTCCATTACCATATGATGAAGCAGAAATTCTGCACTGAAATATCATATGTACTTCAGTACATCATAATATAATATGATATGCGAAAAATAATCACTTAGTGATTTAAGACGGCGCTTATTCCGTCGGATCCCGACTACTTAGTCACTCATAACGAGTGTACCTCTGCACATGTGTGGACATTGTGCCATTGTCACACATCTATGACGCAGTGCATGAGGGTAGGCCACTAGAAGGAACCCAAGAAGTGAAACTTAAACTGAGAGGATTCGATCCGACATAGGGATGGGAAACCGGTGTGGCTTAGTGCAGCGTTTCTCAAACTTTTTTGAGGTGGGGACCACTTTTTTAAGTCAGAACAGTTCCGCGGACCACCTTTGCTCTTGTTTCTTTCGAAAGCAAATGTATCATTTCTGTAGTATATTTTAATATCAATATACTTATATTTTAAAATAGAATCAATTGATTAAAATTAATTTAATTAAATTAATTTTATATTAGTATTAACTAATTAAGCTAATATTAATAGAAGAAAATTCATTTTTGTTTCTTTAATAATTCAGGGCTATTAGAGTTTGGACAATCTTTAATTTATGAACTAAAAATATATATATATATATATATATATATATATATATATATATATAAATGTTGGTACTCATATTAATGAGATGGATGAGCCTGCTGATTCTTGCACAGTTGTTCTATATTTGGACGTATGCTGGTAAGCTTAAGTCGGAGATCGTCACATAAATCAAGTCGATTTCGGTACTTTGTTTTTATTAGAGTTAGTGATGAAAACCCTTTCTCATACAGATACGTAGAAGCAAAGTGAATTATAATCTCTAAACCACCATTGTACAGTTCACTATATTCTCTTTTCACTTGTGATGCAGTCCAGAAATTAACCATACCTTCCGCTTGGAATTTCATTTTAAGTCCCGTCTCATTCGAGAGTTCAATTAACTGTTCTCTTTCACTCAATGAAAGTTTGTTAGTTTCAATATCGCAATGAAAGTGATCACGAACCCATGAAAATTCGTCATATTTACTTGGAAAATAAGTTTAAAATTGTGACCTCAGAGTTGTAATATTGGTGTACGACGTACAGTACGTGACCATTTCAATGTGCAAACTGGGTGTCGGCAAAATTATTAGGAAAGATTGAAAAGGTTCGGTCCTCTGTTATGAATTCGGGTGGTCCCTAGCTGGGTTACAGGGGCGGCGCCAGGGAAAAGATGGCGAGAAACAATACGTTCATAGCGCTTTAAATCCCTCTTTTGTTGTTTAGAGTAGAGTGGGAAGTCAGTAGACGAATAGGGTAATAAATTTCATAAAATGTCAGTAAGTTACTGAGAGAAAAAGTGAAAGGCGATTGCTATGTGTCATTTCCAAACTGAGATTTTCAGCTATAGAGTGATATGCAATTCGTTTGAATTTTATTTTTTCTTCTGCCTTTTTTGAAGGACCACAAGGGCAGACCTCGAGGACCACAGGCGGTCCGCGGACCATAGTTTGAGAAACGCTGGCTTAGTGGATAGAGCGTCAGCACGTAGAGCTGAAAACCCGAGTTCAAATCCTGGTGCCGGAGAGAATTTTTCTCTGTTTCACTCTCCCATCACCATATGATGACGCAGAAATTCTGCACTGAAATATCATATGTACTGCGGTACATCATAATGTACTGAGTCATGTTAAAATCGTAATATAATGCGTGCAAGAAGGGCATATAGCGCCCGAAGGGAGTTTTTTTTCATTCAGCAGTGCCAAAGCTAAAGTACAAATAGTGGGTAGACTGAACAAATCTGCGTACCTTTTTATTTTTATACAACAGATGTTTCTCGGCTTTTCTATAAAAATTTTTTGTGACACAAACTCTAGAAGCAGATGGTGACCACTCATTTTATTTCCCTTTCTTTTTTCTTTTTTTTCCTTTGCTTTTCTTTTCTATTTTTTTTTATTTTACTTTTTCTTTTCTTTTCTGCTTTACTTTTCTTTTCTTTCATTTTGCTTTTGCTTTTTCTTTTTTATTTTCTACTTTTCTTTTCGTTTCTTTTTTTCTTTATTTATCTTTGCTTCTTTTACTTCTCTTTTATATTATTTTTTCTTATTCTTGTCTTTTCTCTTTTACTTTTCCATCTTTTTCCTTTTTAATTTTCATTTACGTAGATTTTTCAGAAAATAAACCTAATGTTATTACTAATTACTACAAACAATAAATTAAATTAAATTTAAACACAAGATGTCAGAAAATGGCGCATGCAATACTTACAGATTTATTTCGCCTTGCAGATGTATGTTGTAGCATCTTTTAATGAAAGGATATGGAGAAGGCAGAATTTAATCTTCCTTCCAGTCCTTCCATGTCTTGTTTGCTCTTGTTCCTTTTTGAAATTTACACCCTGTGATGATCATTGCCATTTAACAAGAACGTTAGTTGCAAAATTATTAATTGTGGACAACTTCAGTTGTGTTTATTAATGCTAAAAATATATTCATATAAAGATATAAACATTAAACGAAATCAATTCTGTCTTTCTAAAATTAAGCCTGATCACATATTTACCTAATGAACGAATGTTGACGATATGCGAAAGCAGACTATGTTACGTTACTAAGCAACAGAGGACAATACATTTAACAGTAATAATTGCAATGCCATTGTCTCCTATGTATTGCAGACTGCTGCGTCTTGTATAGTTTAGTAGTAAGATAAAATGGTTCACTCAGAAGCAGAAAAGATTGCAGGCGTGAGAATCACACCCATGACTGATTCGGGTGAAGCACATAACTAACGTAATTATGAACAATGTGATTATTATTCATTCATGAAGGTACTTATGAAATCATTCGTATATGACTTAAATATTTATTATGCCGTAAGAAACTATTATTTGACATTACTAATTATAAACAACACATCTGTTTAATACCAACTGAATAATATCGAAACTGTTGACTGAGAATGTCGTGGTTGTTCAGTCTTAGAAAAACGTTTTGTCGCACAGATACTTTACAAGTCCCAGAAAGGAGGCAGTGCGCATTACGAAATAAAGCTAATTTTATTACCTCAGGTCGCACGTCCTGTGATCATGCATACTGTCTCGTTTCTGGGACTTACAAAGTATGTGTGATAAAAAATTTTTCTAAGGTTGTACACTATCATTATTACTATTATTATTATTATTATTACTATGATTATTATTATTATTATTATTATTATTATTATTATTATTATTATTATTATTATTATTATTATTATTATTATAACTCTACGACTGCTGCTGCTTGTATATGATCTGATATATTTTATTGTCAACAATCACATTCCTGTATTTGGTCCGCTATTACACTCTAATTACATTAGTCTACAATATTAATGAAATCCCAGACTGACATAGAAAATATTAACTCCACAAAAATTTCATTTTCTCACTTTTGTTTTCAACATTTCTGATAGGCCTATGTTATTTCACCTTACAGATCAAGCTCTGCTAATGTGTTTTTTTTTTACTTCGTTATATAACGACGCTGTATCAACTACTTGGCCGACCTGGATGGCTCAAGCGGTAGGGGCACGGCATGTCTCTATCGCATGGTCAGAAAGGTTGTGGGTTCGAGTCCCGCCTTGAGCATGGGTGTTGTGTAAGTACTAGTTTAAGAAAGCGGAAAAAACAGAAAAAGAGAAACAAAAAAAAAAAACTACGAGGTTATTTAGCTTCGATGGGATTGATGATAACGAGGTGATATTTGGCGAGATGAGGCCAAGGATTCGCCATAGACTACCTGGCATTTGCTTACGGTTTTGGAAAACCTCGGGAAAAACCCTAACCAGGTAATCAGCCCAAGTGGGAATCGAACCTGTGCCCGAGCGCAACACCGGATCGGCAAGCAAACGCCTTAGCTGACTGAACTACGCTGGTGGTCCCGCTGATGTTCCTTCTTGAATTCTTTTCTTACTAAAATAATTGTATAGTGAACTCTCCTAAGTTCGACTGAACAGAATTGAAAGTTCTGTCCAATAAGGGTAGTGGGTGTGGCAGGTGAAATGAATACAAATTCTTATTGGTTATCCATCAACGAATACAGTACTATAGGCCTACTTGCATTTCCTGCCCGCCCCGAGACTTGTGTATGCGCTTTTAGTACCGCGGTGGGTTTCGACAGTTCCGTCTCACAAACGGCACAGTACAGTCTGCCTCCTGTAGTGGAAGGAATAAATATTGTACGTTAAAGGAAAAATTAAATATCCTAAAACGTGGAGAAGGCGGAGAGTCTCTGTCTCAAATTAAAAAGGAAGAGTTCATTAATTTCAAACCAGTGATTAAATATGGACGTCCTAATCAATAAAATATTCTGTTTTCCTTTAACAAAAGATCACTACAAGACACAGAACCAATTCCCATTCAAATGGCAAATCCATTTCATAGTGCCCGTATAGGGGCGTGTCTAATTCTCTTACGTATGCAGTCGAACTAGAGAATGTGGAACTTGTTTGCTGCCGAACTTAAGAGCTTCCACTGTAATTTATTGTTTTTACGATCTTACCCTCACTTTTCCTATTTATCATTTACCACGTCCCACTCTTTAAGGCATCGAAATCTCTACTATTCTTAATACAGTTTATTCTATTGACTTGTTTCATCTTGTATAATATATTCATTGTATTGGAATCCACAAATTCTTCAGTGACATCTCCTACTTTATTGTTACTGGTATATCCACATCTTAGAGAGTGGCCTTTAAGGTCACCAATCATTGTTTTCTTGCCAGTTATCAGATCTGCAGTAAAGTTGTTATTAGGTTGACTGTAGAGTTCTTAGACTTGGAATTTGTTACCATGTTTCCATGCTGTTGTCTTTATTATTTCTTCTGCGTAACTGTCGTTCATTTCCTTCAATTCTGCAAACTTTCCTCTTGTTTCGTGATGAATGTCTGCGAGTAGCCCATTTGAAATTTGCCTGTGCTTTTCCAAGACCGTATTGGAGACGGTCTTGGCTTTTCTAAGATGTTGGGTTGGTATTAGCCTATAGTTTTTGGGTTTATACGAGTTATTTTACTATCACAGTTTTTATTACTATCACTTGTTTTTTTTTAAGATGGGACATGACAGTTAAGCGGCCGAGCTTGGAACTACAGTGCTATGTTGCCAATATGGACTAACACGCTGTCAGCTGATGGAAGCTAGCAATTGACGTTAAGATGACTGACGTTAAAACATTCATTGACAATTGACGCGAAGGTAAGAAAACAATACAAAAATCGACAGAGAATCAAAGACGAAACGTACCAATGCTAACTTGTGTGCACAATAAATGAATCGCTTCATAAAGAAAGGGCATCAGTCACATTTTTTTCGAAATTGAGTTAACATTGAATTTCCCATCTTGAATGTTCAACACATCATTTTATCAAGAAAAGAAACCAGTCCAACATTTATTTCATCGTGATATTGTGTTCGGAATGTGAGCGTTTTGCAAAGGAAGGGGCATTGGTCCGGACAGTTTTTCTTCATTTCCCACAACTTAGCTAAACTGGACTGATGCCCTTTCTTCATGAAGCGATTCAAATGTCACCAAGAGAGCTGTTAAGCACTCGCCACGTGGGAAAGGTAAGTTTGGCAACTCAACCGTTGTTACCATAGCAACAGACCTACCACGCTATGTGACATTCAGTTGTTTTTCCGATCGCAACGCTCCTGTCATGTCCCATCTTTCAAAAAAACAAGTATAGCGTACTATAGAATTGCTGTATGTCTTTAATTAGCGCTCCCCGCGGAGACTGGCAGTACTATGGGCTGCCATTTTTTGTTTGGTCATACAGAAGCATGGAGTTGTGCTATTCATGTTAACGTTTTCACTTTGAGTGAAAGGGTTTTTTTTTAATGCTGGAACAATGTATTGTGTGATAGGTCAAAAACTGTAAGTATGTGAATTAATTTTTTATTTTGTGTTGAGTATTTTTTGTGTATTCTTGTACGTTTTTATATTTCGTATTTTTCTTGATCTTTTGGTGCTATATGTAATATTTCCATATCTGTTCCTATATTATTGTAATAAATAATTATGATTAGTGCTGATAATATGTTCTTTGTTACTGGATTTGTTATAGTTGTTGATGTCCCGGTATGGCTTTAATTTGTTCATTGAATTCTGTTTGAAACTACCAAGGCCTATCTGTTAGTCCTACTTTAAAAGTGAGGGCAATAATAAAATTATAGCATTTAATTTTGTATTCTCGTCAGGTTATAGTTATTTATTTGTTTATCTTCGATATCTAGATATATGTGTAATGTATTTTGTGTTTTATATGCTATAAAACTCGTAGGTTCAGTTTTCTGAATGTAGACTTTTTTGTTTGTTATTGTGATAGATCAATGTATTCCTCATCTTACGATGTCACTAATGTACCTAATGAATTTTCTTTTCTTTTTGTGTTTGTGTATTGGTGCCGTTATTTAGTGTTTATTGTGTTTATACTCTGCTTTTGTTTTTATTAATGTGCAATTTTATTAACAATAGTATAATTTTAGGAGCAAACTCTTCTCTTACATCACACATAATTAAGTATAATAGGCCTAGGCTTATCCTCTGATTGAGGTTCTGGTTGATAAGTAAATCTGTTCTCAGGCAGTACATCTCACTTGACGATATGTGTCAGAGGAAGAACAATAATTGTTTGTATGCATCTTCTGAAGTTTGACTAGTGTAATATGTGATTCCTGGACATTTTCCCGATTCCGCATTCCCGAACATCCATTTTCCCGAATACAAAATTCCCGAATCCACATTCCGATTTCTTTGATTTTCATTTTCCGATAATACAGTAGTATATATTACCACACAAATGTATTTAATATAATTATGGTAATGAATTATACTTTCTCTTTACAAAGTGAAATAATGTCCAAGTGTCCTCAGGTAATCGAGGTGTTTGTTATCGACTGCATAGGTGTGATAATCCTGCACGATAATTCGTATTCGTGCTTGAAGTTGTAGCCACTCTCTCTTCGGTTGTGTACTCACACGTCTACCCAATGCACAGTGTTTTCTAGAGGCATAAAAGCTGGCCAAAAATACTGAAAGCCACTTTAACACGTTTTAACCCGTTTTTGGTACCAAGTGAAAGATTATATCATATTAACAATATATCAGGTCTACTTGCTTACCTTAGGACAGTGTTTATCAACTGATGGTTCGCGTTCCCCTGGGTATACTTGAACAATGAAGTGGTAGGCCCAGTTTTCCTCGTCGCTTAATTTAACACTTTATATATTATTACCGTAGAGCCCGGATGTTAGGCAAAATGCCTTTTTTAAACTGAGTGTATGTATGAAAGACCTAATAGAGATAAACACGTTTCCACACTTTTGAGGACGATAGGCCCAATTTTTATTTTTCCTTTTTTGCCTATTTTAGCTCTCGTTGCCTGTTTTAAGGTTAAATGCCTTTTTTTAGCCTTTTTACGTCGTTATTATACATTTTCTATATTTTTAATGCATTTAAAATAAACCGCACGTAAATTATATCAAAAAACAAAAAAGAACGGTTGTACAAATTAAAAATATATATTCATCTCACACAAATATTTGCTGAGAATCTTATTCTCCAGCAATATACATATGTTTCCAGGAAGTCGTAAACTTTTCTTCCCTACCGATTCCATCCTTTATGTCAATTAACAAAGATGTTTGAACAGTATAACCCTCAGTGCTCAGGTCACTTCGGGGTTTACCAGCGAAAGAAAGGGGATGAGGGAAGTATTAAAAGCAAGTCTCCAGACCCCGTTACTGTTGTCGCTTGCACGCACAAGTCACGCGTACTTTGAAGTCTCTAATTCCTTCTCACACCCCTCTTTTTGAGACAATACACAGTCGGTTTTTCCCGATCTCTGAAAGGAAATAGAGACAGTCCTTCTGAAATAAGTTGTTTTAAGTTTGGTCTAATCACTTCAGTAGAAGTAGAAAGATCTTTTTCCACCATGAAAAACGTTCTCTCTGACAGTTGACAACTTAAAAAAGCATCTTGTTGTGACATGTAACCAAGGAAAGTGAGTACCGCATGGGATAGTGTATTAAGTAGTTTATTTGTCTATTTTTTGTCTGTTTCCATGAATAATAAATGCCTATTTCACTGCTTATTTTTATTATTTTAGTGCCTATAATTATGCCTGCATATTTAACCAAAATAAATGCCTAAACATCCGGGCTCTAATTATTAGTATTCATTCAGTTAATCTGTGCATGAAGTATTACAAATATTGTACCATTATATTCATGACTGTTCAATAGTAACTTTTTAATGGTTGTTACACTGCCGGGTAGCTCAGTTGGTAGAGCAGCTGGCTACGGACTGAAAGGTCCGGGGTTCGATCCCAGGTGGTCACAGGATTTTTTCTCGTTGCCAAACTTTCAGAACGGCCCCGAGGTTCACTCAGCCTCCTATAAATTTGAGTACCGGGTCTTTCCTGGGGGTAAAAGGCGGTCAGAGCGTGGTGCCGACCACACCACCTCATTCTAGTGCCGAGGTCATGGAAAGCATGGGGCTCTACCTCCATGCCCCCCAAGTGCCTTCATGGCATGTTACGGGGATACCTTTACCTTTTACCTTTTTTACACTTCACTGTTCATTATATTTATTACTGGGGCACTTAATAAATAATAAAATCTAAGTGAGCACGTACACAGTACAGATTTGGAAACACTTTACTAGGGTAATGAATGTTCATTGATCACTGTCACTAGTATTGGTACTGTCCTCTGCTCCGAAAGTTGTGACTGCGCTTGCAGTAGGAGCCTTCCCACAGTGTGGCCCTCTGTAAGGAATATCGAACGTCGATAGGTGCGAGGATTTGAAAGTGGGAAGCAATCAAAGTTGGGCGCAAGAATTGGTTGGGGGTGAGAAACTTTCAGACTACCCTGTAACATAAGTATTAATAATTAATTATGGCGTAATCATGCCATATCAGATATCCGCCTTTCAACTGTATCATTTCGACAATGGGATGTCTTTCATTTTACTTGCCGCAGCCTGGTCTTATTACAAGCAGCGTTTTTTTACGAGTACGTTTGCCCATCTTTAATGGTGGTAAATACAATGCCGTCAGAAGTGATTTAGCAGTGGTTGAACGTGAGAATTAAGTTTATTTTCTATTTTAAATGCATCCTTTTATGCATGAAGAATACAACTAGTTTGTTGACTAAATCAGAATGTTTTGTACCAAGATGTCGAAAAAGTCATGATGGCTTCATAGCTTCAATTCCCAGAACAATGTCACAATTAATGACACACTGAGGTCGTGGTATTTGGCCAGTGTCAGAGCATTATATGAACCAAATTTTAAGTAGTCCATGTGCTTACAATTGAACGCAGACTTTTTCTTCCGTGTGCTGGTAGTTTTACCCTCCTTTGCTTATCCTGGAGATCGCTCTGTGAACTTGAGGTGGATGCATCACTTGTTTTGCATTACAAACGCCTTCTTAATATTAAAATTAAACAAAGACCCTTGTTTTTTATTCCTATTAGCCTAATATTTAAATCTCTATACCTATTACCGGTAGCCTACTTTTAAAAATCAGGGCACACGGATTGTGAAACAAGTACTTACATACTACAATGTGAACTTGAGAAGAGACAGTATTCACTATGATATTCAGTATCGAGAACCGGATAGAGACTGTCTTAATCTTAAATTTAAGTGAGACAATTTTGTTTGTACTTCCCAGCTAATTGGTCACTGATATCTACAACACAGATGCTATTTCGTTCAGTTTTGAGAACTGTGGATTCGCCGCCCATAGGGTTACCATACGTTCTTCTTTTCCCCGGACATGTCCTCTTTTTTGCCTATAGAAAATCCGTCCGAGCTGATTTTATGAAAAGATATGGTGTTCAGGTTTTGTTTCAAAATTAATATTGGAGGAAAAAAAATTCGCTACGGCGCCGTGGATCGAACCCGGGTCCTTAGTTCTACATACCAAGCGCTCTCACCATTGAGCTACGCCGAAGTCCAATCTACAGCACCGGATCGAACCCCACTCCTCCAGTGTTTTTTTTTTCGATCCGGTGCTGTGGATTGGACTTCGGCGTAGCTGAATGGTGAGTGCGCTTGGTATGTAGAATCAAGGATCCGGGTTCGATCCTGGCGCCGGAGCGAATTTCTCTCTTCTAATATTAGGCCTAATTGTTGCCATAACAGATATATTCTGTAGGACCAAAAAAAAATCTTTATGTAGATTCTTTTAGCAACAGTGTATATTTCTGTACAGATTACTGTGCATATTACTGTCGAATCCCGGCCACCAAGTCACTCAACTGAGTGCGCTCCTTGTATAATGGCAGCTGACTTAATAAAATGTCAACATACATGCCCAACTTGGAGTCAGGCCACAAAGGGAAAAACACTGGAGGAGTGGGGTTCGATAAGGTGCTGTGGATTGATCTTCGGCGTAGCTCAATGGTGAGAGCGCTTGGTACATGCAACCAAGGACCCGGGTTCGATCCCCGGCGCTGGAGCGAATTTTTCTCCTCTAATATTAATTGTTGCCATAACAGATATATTCTGTAGGACTAAAAAAATAATAATCTTTACGTAGATTTATTTCAAAAGTTATGGACAAATTTAAATCTTTTTAAAACCACAAGATATTGTGCTGATCGAATGACATTCTTCGAAATCGGACGTGCTTCGTGCGATATATCGCAAATGTAATATCACTGCTTCCGTAGGCCAACATGAAAATGTTCATAATACGGATTTATCGCGCATAGTGGTTGTTGAGAAAAGCCACCGTTTTCTTTCCATTTCTACAATTATAGCAAAGATTTTCCATCATACAACCACACCTTGAGGATACATAGAGGTCCCATCTGTGTTTAAAATTGTGTGCAGACTTAAAATTTTGAAAAAATTGATCGAAGCTTTGTTATGATCCATGATATGAAAAACATAAGAAAAAAACATTTGTGCTGCAAAGGGTTAAGAGGCGTTATTCATTGTCTTTTTGTCTGGAGTGAAAGTGAGAGCTTCTTTATAGTGTGTTTCGTTTACAACACACTGCGCATGTGCAGTAAACAAGAGCCCCTATATATCATTGTTTTTTGTGTTCACTTTCACACTTATATTAAAACTATTAAACTTTCATAAGTTAAAACGCTAAAAAGTGTTTTTTTTTATTTTAGTAGATTATTTTACGATGCTTTATCAACATCTTAGGTTATTTAGCGTCTGAATGAGATGAAGGTGATAATGCCGATGAAATGAGTCCGGGGTTCAATACCGAAAGTTACTCAGCATTTGCTTATAATGGGTTGAGGGAAACCCCCGGAAAAACCTCTACCAGGTAACTTGTCCCGACCGGGAATCGAACCCGGGCCACCTGGTGTGGACTAAAAAGTGTTACAATTTAAAAAAAAAAAAAGGTAATGTATCTTATGACTAGGGAAAGGGATTTGGAGTATTATAAAGAATGGTGAAACGTAGTATAGATATTCCTAGATCAGTGACTGTCAAGCGAGCTGCGTCACAGAGCATGGACGAGTACTGTTCACTTCATACAAACTTACACGCAACGTGCTGTAAACGTATTTCAGAATAAACATATGGAATAGTTTAATGACATATATTGGCCTACATACATAATCTGCATTTCACTTTGAACTACATGCGTTTTTCTTGGCAACGCACAAGACATCAATAAACAACATTACAAATATACATAATTAAATATCAATCTCTGCGTCCTCGCGTGTCAGGGGAAATATTGATGGCTGATAGTTGTCTTCTGTATGGAACTAGACTCTGAATATGTGTGTTTTTCTGTCAGGAGCGTGCTAAATTAAAAACTTTATTTACAATATCATGAAATATGATAATATGTACACAAAGTACACTACAGTATTTAGAATGAATATATATATATATATATATATATATATATATATATATATATATAATACTACAATATTTACAACATAGCGTAATAGAGTATCATTAAATGTTGATTCCTGCTGCCTTGTTACAATAAATTGTAAATATCATTTTCAAATTTTCTAAACATAACTTTGCTCTTTTGCAAGGAAAGAAATTTTTTAACATGGAAAAACTCCGCTCTACATCTGCAGAGACAATTGGAGAGTACTTGAAACAAAATACGACAATTAAATTCAAATGTTGAATGACGTCATTGGGACACGTGTTTGTTAGTGCATCTGAAATCCGACTAAGAATACTGTACCTATCATTTTTAATCAAAACTCTGTTCAATTTTTCACCAACACGTTTTCCTACTTCACCTTCTACTGCACTCAATTTATTTACAATAGTACTCATAATATTTATTTGCTCAACTAGTTCTACTCCTGACTGTACTAATCGAATAATGGCATCCGGTAAATATAAAAAATTTGACTTAATATCCATGATTTCTTTTTTTATTATTCTATCATTTAGCAGTTCCTGGCATATTTGAATCGCAGCCGCGTCATCAAGATCGAATGACTGGACCACTTTCTTCACAGATTGGAGGTGATGTGCGTAATAATAATTATTGCAAGCTTCTAACCATGACCCCCATCTCTTAAGAACTGTACATGGGGGAAGCGATAATTTAGGGAATTGTTTCCTGAATTTTGATGCTCGATCTTATCTTTTACAAATATAGTCTTTCAATTTTGTATTGTTAGTTGGTTTCACTTTCGGCATTGTACATGCACTTCACTACGCTGAACTGCAAACCTGCATGTTGAAGTTCTCATGCGACAACTGTCCCGTTCACCTGTTGTTGACGTGCAGAGATCTGCGAGTATGTCATGGAGGGGAGGACTTGGTATAAAGGGTTGTAAACAAATGACTGTGTAGATGCCAATACTAGCTTTTACTACTCCAAATTCCGTTCCCTACTTATGACATACGGGTTCCATTTCAACACCGGTGTGGTGTCATCATCAGTGTCCTTCGAACTACTCCGCTCCAGCTGGTCCTTATTTCCAGCTAATGCTTTCGTCATTGCTGCTGTTATGGTGGGGAGGTTTGTTTGTATGTCGTGTATAATGAAATCAAATAATGTATGTGTATTGAATTATTGTAATTGTGTATTAAGTATATACTGTGGGCAGTGGCTCAGACTTAAAATTAATTTGGAAGGGGGGCAAGAGGCTTGACTGAAAAGAACATTAGAATTTGGAGAGGGAAATGAAAACAGTGAGCATTGCTATTTTTTTTTAATATTCACATTTAGGTCTACAGTAGAAAAGTAAACACAACACTATATAACTCGCTTCCCAAATATATTTTCTGAAGGAAAGTTCTATTTATTTATTTTTACTTACTTACTTACCTACCTATTTATTTATTTATTTATTTACCTATTTATATTGACTTGAAAAGAACATTGGATTTCGGAGTGAAAATAATAAGTAGGCTGTTAATGTTTCTATGCATTAAAATATTCACACGTAGGCCTAACAGTAGAAAAATAAACATAACACAACAGTATAATTTGATTTACAAATACATTTTCTGAAGGAATGTCCTCTTTCTTTGCTTATTTATTTATATTGACTTGAAAAGAACATTGGATTTCGGTATCTATACATATTGATGATGCTAAGTGTTTTGATGATTTACAGTACCGGTACTTGTATGTACAGATACGGAAATAAAATTTTGAGCTCTTTTTTTTTTTTTTTTTTTTTTTTTTTTTTTTTTTTTTTTTTTTTTTTTTTTTTTTTTTTTCCCCCCCCGCTTACAACGCACTGCACACATATGCAGCAAACAAGAGTCCCTGTATATATGCTACTTGTGGGGACAGTCTTGCGAAATTTTGCCTACATACAGGTGGACTCCCATCAAGATTCTCTCCAAATTTTAATTCCGCATCCGTACTTCATTTTTTCGAGGAGGGGGGGATTATAGTTGCTTTCTTAGCATGTGAACCCTTACAATGAATAACCACATTTTCAAGACGATTTAAATATGAATTTACAGTACCGGTACACTGAATGACATATCATCAGAACAAGAGTTTTCCGTTTAACACTTATAATGGGGATAAGAGGACCACAGTCACAGACACTTCAATGCACCAAAGACCACAAACTGACCACCAAAATTTTCCAGAATTACGGCCGACTGAGGAAAATTGTTTGAGAAAGAGGGTTTAAGAAAAGGATAGGATATCGTAACTGTACGTAGGCATAAGCGCACAGATAGAGGGTCGAATAAGAGAATGGTTTAATTTAATCTAATAGTATATAGGCTTACGTGCGCAGGAAAATACTGTATTATTATTGTTATTATTATTATTATTATTATTATTATTATTATTATTATTATTATTATTATTATTATTTAAAAATAAAGACGCAGGTAGCTCCCAAGTTGCAGGAAAAAGTACCGCGGTGGCACCGGGATATTCAAGTAGCTGCTTCTTTTAAAGTTTCAAACAATGAAAAACACCAGGAAATATTTTAAAATCAGAACTAATGTAACAATAAGTTATTGTCAATAACCCTACCCTTATTAAGTTGTCGATAGTTCGCAGCACTTGCCCAATCCCCGGGCTGGCCCAATTATGCAGCTAGTGAACAACAATTTTTAGGGGAGAGCTCTGTAGAATTTGTAAATGTATCTGGGTGGATGTGCTTGAAACTTTGCAGCGAAAAGTAGAAATAATTTTATGTATCATTATGAATTTCTTCTTAAGGAAATGTCTGTCGTCATACTAACTTCCGTGTCATTTGTCAGTTTCTTCCAAAGACGTTATGTTTCTTCCACGTAATACAAGAAATCACGAATCATTACCTGGAACGTCGTATAACGAGAAAGAAAAATATAATATATGCCGGTGGTTCTTTTCTCTTCTATTCTCTCTTCAACGTAGAAGTTTAAGATCCTACTTAGCATTTAAACTTCATCAATGGTAATCGGTAGGAATTTCTCTATGAGGTTAAAGTGGACGAAACGTGATGCTACGTTTTCAGTTGAATACTATGGTTGAATCTCCAATTTCTCATTGTTCTCCTTGTTTATATTTGACTCAAAATCCCTATCATTGTTATAAATTGGTTTTGAAAAAGGATTTTAGAAGCAATTTTCTTTAAAAGGGAAAATGGATGCTAGAAAGTATATTATCATAATATTATTATGAGTCTTTTTAATGCTTTTTTCAACAACTTTTCGTTTATCGCTAACAATTCAGATAATGTCCGTCAGAACGTCTCCTTGGTCATTTTAAGAAGTCTTTATTCAGGAGTTCCCTAAAACATGGCCTATGAACCAGTTGAAGGTCAAAACGCGCTAGGCTATTTGCTAGCGATCACGAATACGGAAATGTACGAGGAATACCGAGCAAGTTGCAGTCGCCATTTTCTTTGGGAGTGAATAGTGTTTCGTATTTATCTTTCTGTTTTGTTTGTATTTAAATCTCCCAAGAAATAAGTATTGTATATGCGGACAATTTACAAATGGCTTGTTTGATAACGTTAAAACAAGAAATTAAGACTTTAGAATCAGTATTTCCAAAAAACCACGAAAGATTCCAGATAGTGTCAGCCAGTGTGGATGAATTGAACTGTAGATTCGTAGGCAAAAATGGGAAGAAATACGAAATTCATGCGAATATTACTGTAAGTGAAGTGAAGAAAATATTATTGGCCGTAGCTATGTTAATGCACAAATATATAATTGCCACTTAGCACGTTTGACGTAGTTTGTAGTTGACAAGGAGTTGGAAAACAAAGGAGGAAAGCACTTGTGCATGTTTACCTCTGTCTAGATTCAATGCTGTAGATGAAAACATTCATACTTGTTTATGTTGGAGCTGTTAACAGAATTACTCATTGTATAAGTTTATTTGTCGTTGTGCAGACTTCCTTCTCGGTAAGTTCATACCTCAGACTATTGTGTGTTTTGTTGGAGCATGTTAACTTGAAATGGTGGGTTAAAGATGAAAAGAGATCTTTTGAAGATATTATGATTGCTTATTTCTTATCCAAAGAGAGCATTGTTTTATGTTGTGTATTATTTCATATTTTGTCTTCTGTTACTTCCTTTATAATTTAGACACGTAACTCCATTACGTATGTGATTGAGATGCCATGAAAATGAGAGGTTATATGTAGTTTCTTAGCTCATATAAATTTAGTCAAGTGTTGTCTTCAATTATGTATTTGCTTATACATATGTTGTAGTTTAAATTATGTATGGGTATTGCCTTATATATTTAGTTGTAATTTTTATGTTTTGTTGTTGACATTAACCATAGTACGGCACGCCAATTAAAGGTGGGTAATGTTTGAATACACGACACCTTATTCTCGTTACGCATTTGAATGTTTCTCTTTTGTACTACTAGGGACGCAAGAAACGTTTTGTTTGACGCCTTTCTCTCTTCCATCACCAGAGGCGCAAGAAGCGTTCACCAGAGTCATAAGAGCGAATTTTTAAGTAATGTACAGGTAGCTAATTTGTCATAGTGCAATGTCGATGTATATGTTAATTTATTGATCGATCATACAGCGTGTGTAGTATGTTATCGACTTAGGCCGTGTCTCAAAGCTCAAGTCCATACTACACACTAGTGACTAGCAACTAGGTGACTTGTGAACTACACACTGGGGAGCTTTGGAAATGTATGCTTGAAACATAGACTATTTTTCTAAAAACCATGACATCACTGTGCAGCACAGAATTAAGAAGGCAGTGTCCTAATGCAGTTTCATTACGAATTATGCGGAAAAAATAAGGGCTTAATATATTACAATAATGTTTAAAACATTGTACAGAAGGTACTAACAACGTCAGTGTTCAAAGTTAACGTGTTATTCTACATTATATTTACATTATTTCACTTCCAAAGCAGTTTCAGATTTCATAACCCCAATTGCTGATGAGGTATCCATGTTTGTTTAGTGAACAAGTCAACAATCAAACAAGCATTTTCGTTTATTAGCTACTACGGACTTGATTGCTATGCACTATGTAGCTTTGGATCATAACTTCTGACGTCACATCCGGCTATTTAGTCAACAATCTAGTTCACTTCAGCTGAAAATGTAACTTTGAGACACGGCCTTAGTGTTTTCGTAAAGTACTAGTATTTCCCTGGACCAAAACTACAAATTCGTTCATTTGACTATAGTGGACCTTTCTTGCGCCCCTGGCAATGTCAAGACTCCTCCTGCATACTTGGCGGTAGAAATTAGAACTAAGGAGGATGCAAACAAATCAGTACGGTAACAAATTTGAGTGCCTTGTATGCAAACTTTATGATAAAGGTGTAGGTACATATTAATTTTGTGCAAATTACACTGAAAAAAATCATTTTCCATTAATAAGATGGCTTGAGTATACAGTAGGTACTATAAAAGAAACTGGTTTATTCATTTTGCAAATTTATGAATTCTAAATTGAGTACCGGGTCTTTCCCGGGAGTAAAAGGCGGTCAGAGCATGGTGCCGACCATACCACCTCATTCTAGTGCCGAGGTCATGGAAAGCATGGGGCTCTACCTCCATGCCCCCCAAGTGCCTTCATGGCATGTTACGGGGATACCTTTACCTGTTTACCTTTACCATGGGGATTATGTAGCTCGATCAAGCATACATTATGGGGTAAAATTCCCCTTTATAGTAAAGTGTGATTTTATCGAACAGGCTAATTATTAACACTACTGGGACCTATTTTCTAATGTAAACATTGTGTGTTAATTTTAATATAGTCCTCCTGGTTCGTTCAGAAAATGCCATAGAAACGATATATTATGTAGGCTATATTTTACAAGTTTTCTACCTTGGGACTAGGAGAGGTGGAGGTGCACAACTTCTAATCATTAAATTATGCACCAATATGCCTGGGTTAAATTCCAAATCTCTTCACAGTGCATATGAAGAGAAGGCATATTATGTCACAGTTGATGGTGATTCGTCTGTCGGATGAGGATGTTAAGTCTGGCAGCCCTCTTGGTGTTATTCAACAGGAGTAGGCCACATGTTGGCACTGGGTTTTCCCTTTTCCCTCACCATCATTCTCATCCATTTCCTACACTATACTTACATGACCACTTACACATACATTCACCCTGGTATACGATCTTATCTGCTTCTTAGATACAATATATATATATAGAGCGTGGCCCACCGAAGCGGTGTACAAATTGAAAATGGGTCACAGTGCTGCCATCTATCTGCATTATTCGGAATTCGAGTCGCGTTAAGTGAAGTGGGTAGGCATTAGATACATACCGGTACATAACTTTACAAGTATTCAGTAGCCCATGTCATTGATGTTCTAATGCTTAAGCATCTTGAATTTATTTGCATAAAGGGAATGGAATCTTTACTTCTCTCTGCCAGTAGCAATTATAAACAATAATAAGTCAATTATGGAACAGTTTGTTCAGTAAAGGGTTAAGGACTAAACCTGAGAATGTGCACATTTCTTCAACCCATCTCTCTCTCTCTCTCTCTCTCTCTCTCTTTTTTTTTTTTTTTTGCGCTATAAGTAGATGAACGTAATTGTCACCCATAAGCTTACTGTGCTCGTACTTAACAAGACTTTGCACTTGTATTGGTTAACAAATTTATAGGTCATAACATTGATGAGATAAAAATTGCAAATGGAAGAGATATGAAAGACAACAGATAGGCCTACCTTCTCATCAAGGGAACCAATGTACGATTACTGAAAGATATTTTGGAAATCTTCGTGGACTAAGCTGTTTTGGACTAGAATTCTTTGAGAACAGGGTGAACAAAACTTCATTATATTGCCATTTGAAAATTTTTATCGGGTGCATTGATACATACTAGTGAAGTGATAGCTTTCCATTGATAATTCAATCTATTGCTAGAAGCACACCATGGAGGAATCACTGGAGGAAAGAGATTGGTTTTTCAGAATTCCGATGCTGGTTGTATTGGGAATTTACGTACTTACAGAGGTTGAACCAACTCTTGTCTGGAAACCAAAGGAAATTAGGATTAATTTCTCCTTCACATAGGTATGTTGTTTCAAACCAACATGCAGCATCTATGCCTGGATACAGGATCATTGGGCCATAGTTGTCACATCATAAATTATATGGTTTAGTCTAATAATTTTGTTATGTTTAATTTGGAACCAATAACACATAGGCCTAATTGCCTATTTTCTCAGAAAGGTGACAAAAATTTTAGGGAAGTTTTTCACTGATACAAAATGTTATTCAAATTTTTCTTGGTACAAACCATGTGCTAATACATTTCTTATATTTTACACGTTTCATATACCAACATACAACATATATGCCTAACTTGGAGTCAGGCCACAAAGGGAAACATTGAAGGAGGAAGATTCGATCCGGTGTAGCTCAGTGGTCAGAGCGCTTGGTACGTAGAAAACCAAGGACCCGGGTTCAATCCCTGGCGCTGGAGCGAATTTTTCTCCTCAAATATTAATTTTCATACACCAGTTCTGCAATTGGAAATCTTCCCTAAAATAATCTTTGGACTTCAAGGGCTGACTGTTCGCAAGTTTAGCTTCTTTACTTTTCTTCCTATGACCATGGGCTTCGTCTTGTTGACATTTATCTTCATTCCATACTGCTCACAGCTGTCATTTAGCTCCAGTAGCATATCCCTTAGTATCATCTCTTCTGCTAACAATGCCATATTATCAGCAAATCTTATACAGTTTATTCTTCTTCCTCCTACTGTCACTCCTCCCATGTTCTGAAAACAGTTCTTCACTACATCCTCGAAGTAGATATTGAACAAGATAGGTCCTACTCCTCTCCCTATTTCACTTCCTTCTGAAATTTCTTCTCCTATCCTGACTTTGACTCGTTTCATATGAAGGTTACTGAACAGCCTCCTCTCTTTCTAATCCACGCCAATTTTCTTTAGGATCTCCATCAGTTTATTCCAATCCACTATGTCAAACTACTTTTCTAAGTCCACATATACTAGATCTATATACACTTCTTTATTCATCTCTAGGTACCTTTTGCCGATTGTTCGTAGCAGTCCAATTGCATCTCTCGTACCTTTTCCCTTCCTGAAGCCGAACTGCTCTTCTTCCATCTTAGAATATAAACGTCGATTCAGTATTCGCAGAAGAATTTCGCTGAGTGCGATATCAGGCTGATAGCGTAGGCCCTGTTAGAACCGGTTCACACGAGCGGAATGTCTGCGGAACGGCGGCTGTGCGGCAGCTGCACCATTCTGAGGCCACACGAGCGGATGAAAGACGGACAGAAGGATTTGAGGTGGACAGTCACCATAGATGCTAATCACTGTGCAGTACTAGTGTACTTCGAAATGCAATTATTGATAAGAAAAGTAAAAATGAAGACATTGAGTACATCCAATAGTCAACAGTCCTTTATTACAAGGAGCTTTTTATGTGTTGTTTAACTAGTTGTGCAAGGAGGAATCAATTTATTTTAATTAACTTCAAAATGACATATCCCAGCTTCAATGAATTGTATCATACTCTGAAAAATGCCTTCAGAAAGAATATATTAATGTAAGATTGGCTATACCTCCAATAGAATGCTTTCTATAACATTTATGGCAAATTAATGCCAATAGTTGTATGCATTTAATTGTTAAAATGAAACTGTAATAAGTAATAACTGCATTTAATTTCGTATTCACTTTGGAGAAAATATATTACAGTAGGTATATTACCGGTACTTTAGTAGAAGGTAAAGAAAGAGGGATTAGAAGGAATTATCAATAATAAATAGAGTTTACTGGAATGAAATATGTTAAGGTTGCCATTTGTTTTATTTTGAGAAACTGAAATGTTATCAGTGTTATCACTTTTTATTAAAAAGCACATAAAGAAATTAATGAAGTAAAAAGTAAATGTCATAAATTAAAATAATTTATGTGTTACTGTATAGGCTTATGCGAGAAATATTTGACAAGGACTACTTATTAACACATTTATTTTATCCATCGAAATGTTCCAGGAAAGTGAGAAACAATACACAACAAATTTCATACCATGCTGAACATTTTTTGTTTCTGTCCTTGTACGCTTCATGGCATTTTCTCATTCACGATCACAAACTCCTTAACGTTAACTTTCTCTACATCCATATCACTCATTGAATACAATGACAATGAGCAATGCACCACTACAAGTTAACAAATTGCAACAGCCAGTACTACAATACACATGTGATATGTCGACTGTGACTCAAGCAGACTTTACAGAGTGTTTTTCTTGGGGTACTACCGTTTCTCTCTATCATTCCACCAACACACTCCTTCTTCCCCTCATCTATTTTCTGCAATAGTAAAGAATAGATGGGGGTGAAGTTATGCGGTAGTAGGGATTATAGATTTCCGATGCTGATATAGAAAGGGTAACGGGACCTAGCTCTATAGGGGTTGAGGCAGGATGGTGTACCTGTCAGCATCACATTCACGAATCTCACTCAGGCCACCTGTCAGATTTGGACAATTGTCTCATATAGACCTATAGGCACACAGAGGGCCAAAGCATAACTAACGTATCGAGTCCTGCTCTCGTAAAAGCCAAGATATGTCATCTGGACACTCGCCGTCAAACTGCCGCGTTCGCTTGTGTGATTGATACAATATAATTCAATAGCCCATAGTGAACTTGTGGACACTGTGTGGTGTCCGTTCAGCTATGGGTGATGCGACTTGCATGCGGAGACGTTCCATTGCCGCAGACTGTCTGTCCTGTGTGAACTGCTACATTTAAATTAGTGTGCCATAGAAAATGGTGCGTTCGCCGTGCGGCTGCCATTCCGCAGACATTCCGCTCGTGTGAACCGGGCCTTATTCTGTGTGTACATTCAGAAAACACCACATATCAATCGTTTCATCATGTAGTGGAACTTCAAGCACAAGCAGGGGATTTTCTATGCTCCAGTACTGGTTTTGTAAAATGACGTAGCATTGTAATTTGAACCATGTTTCGTCCGAAAATATTATTATGCTAATTCAGGATTCACTTTCAGCAGCTCACTTCAGCATCCTGTTACAAAATCTTACTCTACTCGAGTGATCATGTTGTGGCACGGTAGTAATTCATGGGTCCTTTGTTATTTTATTGGGCTTCCATTTCAGCAGTTTAGTGGTGATTTTTATTGAGCATTTTCAAATGTCTATTTCATGAGCAAGCTGACAGAGCTTTTTGTTTTTTGATGGAATATGTTTCAGTCAGTCACCTATTTCATCTCATTTTTCTTACATAAGAACTCTGCATCTGGTAACAGCTTTTTATTGTTAATAGACTATATACAGGCTCGAATGCTTGATGTAATTTTTTTTATAACATTTCATTATTTCATTAAATAATGACTTTAAATCTGCATTTTGTTTTCATTCTCATTGTTTCATAGTATCAAATTTCTTTCCTAATCTAACGTATATATTGGATGGTTATAATTAAACTTCCCCTACTTAATCGTGTCTGTATGAAAAATGAGTGATCGCACGAACTCAAAACTTAATGTGAACATTGCCAAGGATAAGCGGAAGAGAAATAATGAATAAGCAATTCGTTTGAAACACTTAATTCGTTGTTGTATCATACACTTTTTCTAGTTTTTGTGGACATAGTGCCCCTTAGACTACAAAGTGTTTTCAAAATGGTGCTCATCGGTGTTCAGGACAGTGTGAAAGTGTAGGATAGCATGCTGCACAAAGCATCTCCGTGGGTATACCTGATACTTCTCTTGAAATGCTTCTCTTCAGATATGCACATGTGCGAATGTTCTCCTGATAAAATCTCTCTTTCAGATAGTCCTACAACCAGAAATCACAGGGATTGAGATCGGGTGATCAAGCATTTGGAAACAATTCGAGCGTCACCAAATAATGTCTTGTGGAGAAGTTTTTGGACCTTGAACGTCAACCTCTTGAAAGAACTGGACCAATGATGAAACTGGCTGTGAAGCCACACTACACAGTGACACGTTCACTATGCAGAGGAAATTCATCCACATTGCTGGAAGGCGAAGATTACCACACTCGACAATTCTGTGTGTTCACTGCACATGTTAGACAAAAATATTCTTCGTTGTTCCACAGGATGTTTCAAGGCCAGGTCTCATCAGCTTCAATCCTTGTGAGAAGCGAAGAGAGAAGTCAACATGTTGTGCATCCTGTTGTGGCAGCTGCTGTGAGACGTGAATCGTGTACGGATACCATTTCAGAATTGTTCAAAGCAAGTTCCGAACAGTGAAGCATGGAATGTTGAGCTGCCATGACACATCTCGCACACTGCTTGACAATAGGCAGTTGAGTGCAGCATCATCCGCAGCAGAGATTTCTTCAACCTGTGGAACACGGCCGCTGGCCTCTTCCCTGAGCGACACCAGCTCTCCAGTTTTTCGAACTTCATCATGTTCCGCAAGCTGGTGTGGAAAGAAGGCCTCTCTGTAGTCCTTTCATCCAGCTCCGGCAAGAGATGGTTGAAGATATCACTGTTGCTATGGCGGACAATGCTGCACGCAACTGCCGGTCGTCAAGCAGTACATGAGATGTGTTACAGCAGCTGAACATTCCATGGTCTACTATTCGGAAGGTGCTTCAAACCATTCTGAAATGGTATCTGTACAGGATTCACGTCTCACAGCAGCTGACACAACAGGATGCACAATAACGTGTCGACTTCTCTCTTCGCTTCCTCACAAGGATTGAAATTGACGAGACCTGGCCTTGAAACATCCTGTGGAGCGATGAAGCACATTTTTATCTAACGGGTGAGGTGAATACACAGAATTGTCGAGTGTGGGAATAGTTGCCTCCAATCACTGTGCATGAAGTTCCTCTGCATAGTGAACGTGTCACTGTGTAGTGTGGCTTCACGGCCAGTTTCATCTTTGGTCCAATGTTCTTTCAAGAGACTGGCGCTCAAGGTCCAAAAACGTGCAGTGTGATTGGCCAATGTTACTGCGATGTGCTTTGTCAGCATGTGATACCTACCCTGCAGGAGATAAATGCATTGGACATAACTATTTTCCTGCAAGATGAGGCTTCACTACACATTGTTCGTCCAGTTCAACGACTTCTCCGCAACACATTTGGTGACGATGGGCTCTATCTCGAGCACACTTTATAGTCCGAAGGGCGCCATGTCCACAAAACTAGGCATAGTGTATGATATAACAACGAATTAAAAGTGTTTGAAACAAATTGTTTATTCATTATTTCTCTTCCACATCTCCTTCGCAATGTTTACATTAAGTTTCGTGTTCATGCGATCACTCTTTTTCACATAGAGACGGTTAAGTAGGGAAAGTTTAATTATAACCCCCTGGTATTATATATTGCTTTTCGATCAGTTTTAGTTGATTGCAATATTGTTGGCAGTCATGTAGATGTACACATACACATGCATATAAGGAGCAGTACATGCCTTTCTTTTGTTTTCTGTCGTCATACAGAGTTCTACCATGGCTGATCGCACACACAAGGACGTAAGCACAAGGAAATCACTTCTTACTCTTGTTAATACTGCAGTTTACTCAATTTCCCAGAATGCAAGGAGGATCGACGTCCCTATATCTAAAGCCCAGAAGTGGGTGCAGTTACCCAGTGTAGGATTGAACACCGTCATCCAGGTTCTGGAGGAAGACGTGTGTTCACTCCTGAGCAGAATGAGGCTTTGGTAGCAGAAGCTGTCAGGGATCCTCACCAGTCTGCTTCTGCCATTAGAATTCATTCCCTGGATCATCTTGAACAGCTCTGTGGTGTTTAAAAGATGCAGGACTCTTTGCTTGCATAGCAGCAAAGCAAGAACACCTAAAGACGATTATAAGCTATTTTGTTTTGCATTTGTAGAGAAAAATGTCAATCGCAACTGGAATAGAGTCATATTCTCAGATGAAGTGACAGTTTCTTCTACACATGGAGAGGAAGTGATTGTCTATAATCCACGAGGAGCCCTAGGCCTATATGGTGAAAGATATGTGGTTAAACAATTTCGCCGAAACCGTGTATATGTGTCTTGTTGAGACTGGGTGTCTCGTGATGGTCTAGGTGTTTTGTGGATGCTCGATGTAACACTGAACAGAGAACAATACAGGGTCATCCTTGAATATGTCATGATCAAAGAGAGCAGATGGGGTACGTTATCAGTGGACACAAGTTTACTATACCGAGAGCTTTGACTACGTCACAAGGTGGGGGAAGGAGTCTTACCTACAAGGTACAGTCATTGTATGCACAGAGCTCTCTGATGTTATATGTGCCGTCTTAGATAGTTTTCAATACCTGTGCATTACCTGGCATATTTGAATTTCCTGTCTTCTTCATAATCTTATTTATTGGTCCTTCTACATTATTTCCTGTATTTACTTTTTTCCTATCGCAGTCCTTCTAATTAGTTCTACTTGTGTTTACCGTAAGTGCAAAGCATTTATTTGCCTTTACATTACAACATAGTTTACGAAATGCGGAAGAAAAGAAGCCTCGGCATGTACAATTGCAGCGATTCGGATCGCAGCACTTTTCCACGGATGATGAAAAACTTACATGCATGGTATGTAAAGTCGATCTACTGGGGAACAAGAGATACCATGTACAAAAACACTACAACTCTAAAAGACACAAGGAATGTTTTAAGTTGTTGAATTTGAAGAAATTCGAAGCTATTCCCACGAGTTCAAATATGGAATGTGATTTTTACCAAGACTTGGGCCACATGTTCGTTAGGGCAAATATTCCATTTAAAAAACTGAAACACCCGTGTCAGATCATTTTTGCAAAAATATACAGGTAGAACACTATCCCGACAATCTACTCACGGGTTATTTAGCAAAATGGTATGAAGATGTCTTACGTGAAATTAGAGAAACCTTAAAAGATGAAAAATTTTGAGTATCTATAGACGAAGCGACAAATATATTGCAAACAAATCCGTTGCTAATGTTATTGCTGGGGCACTTCAAACTTAAGTGTTTCTAGAGCCAGAGGAAGTAAATCATGTTACCATTGCAGCTCTGTTTGAAAAATCAATATGATTATTGTGATCTGATGAAATGAAAGCAGAAAAGCTCTGTTTGAAAAATCGATGCGATTATTGTGGTCTGACAAAATGAAAGCAGAAAAGCTCTGTTTGAAAAATCGATGCGATTATTGTGGTCTGACGAAATGAAAGCAGAAAAGCTCTGTTTGAAAAATCGATGTGATTATTGTGGTCTGACGACTTAAAAGCAGAAAAGCTTAATGAAGTATATTGTCGTGCACTGTAACAAATGCAGGAATGAAGAAGAGCAAAGAAGTACAAAGTAAAATACTATGTTTTCTATGTTGTTATATTTATATATAATATATTGTTCTTACGTAGCTACATTAATATCATGTAACACAGAACTATGTATGTTGTAATTAAATGTTAAATATAAACAATAGGTTATTTAATATTATAAAGTGAAATTACTGAATAGTAAAGATAATTTGCTGCAGGAACTGTACTCCAGTCGTCGTTATTGTAGCGACATGATGACATTCACCCCTCCCTTCCTTGCTTCCTAATACATTAAGATATAGTGCATGTAGCAGTTAACTCAACGGTTTATGTACACCAAATGCTCTCTCTGGTCATGATTCCCTCTGTGAGAATATGTTACCCGACGGAGTCAATGATTTCGTACAGTATAACCATCTTATCCATACATCCAGTGCAGTTTCGTATTGATTTACAGAGAGGCAAGATACCACTGTGGACTGGCCTCCCTATTCACCTGATTTGAATCCCATTGAAAATGTTTGGGCAGAGGTGAAAAAAGAAGTATAGTCGAATCTGCCTGTAATTCAGTGAAGAACAAAGGATGCCTCGTGGGTTCAGATTCAAGAAGCTGGATATGATATTAACATGACATCGGTACTGTAGAAATTTGATTTCATCCATGCCTCGAAGGTTGAGGCAAATGATTCGGGCTGAGGGGTCACATACCCGATATTATAAGAATTTTTTTTTTTTTTTTTTTTTCCATATGAGATTATTCATTTTGTGATTTGTTTCTTCATTATTTATTTTCATTGATCCTAGATGAAAGAAAGAAAAAAAAATCTACTTTTAGTTTTTGTGTGTGCACATCATTGTCACATCTCACAAAATATTTAAATGCGAAAAACAGACAATAACCTGCATGCTAAAGATTTTTTGTTCAACAAAAAGTAAATGTAGGATGGAAACAGTATTCGATTCTGTGATCTTACAATTATTAGTGTACTAGCACTTTAAACCACTCTGCCACAGTGACATGGTAGGTTGAATGTTTCTTGTGTATGTTATGCATACTTTTTATGCATGACACCCACTGCAAAAGATCGAAGGAAAACATAAAACATCCTGGTATGAAAGCAGCTTTATATGAGTATGTCCGAATTCTGCCAATCGCCACATAGTTCTTTTTTTCTTAGGGTGGACAAGTTTCTGTAATTGATGTTTATCAAGATTGTGCTTGAAGAATGTGCATGTACTTATCGGTGCCTCACCTTCAAATTCTCCTCTTGTTTAAAGGGATATATCTCAGCCTCCATCACAGTTGAGCAACTGAAGGTATAACCTAAGCAAGCAATTTGGCAGTGTTATGTTTGACATTTTCGTGTAATAGCTCTGTTTGCCTCTTTCATTCATTTATATTACACTTTGTTCATGCTTATATGACACTTTGTTCATGGTGTAGGAAAGTGTCGTGTTATAAATAAATATAGAAAACTTATTTTCAGTCGAAATCATAAATTTATTTTTGCTGCCAAAAAATGTAAGAGGAGGAGTAGTAGTAGTAGTGGTAGTGGTGGTAGTATTGATGATGAGAGTAACATGAATAGTAGTAGTGGCAGTAGAAGTGGTAACAGCAGTGGTAACATTGAAAGATTCTAATGAAACTTAAAAAATAAAAGGGGGAAATGATAGTAGTTTCCTATATTGCATGTTCGCACCTACATCTTTCTCTCAATGCACAACATTATTTTATCGATGAAAGACATGGCATAAAGTTACTATAACCTCTGCATTGTGTCAGAAACATTGGCTTTCTAATTGTATGTTCAGTTGTAACTGAAGGGATCGTGGTATTCCCATCCGCCTCTTTACCAGACCTGGGAAACAAGTACTTGATTGAATTATGTATCCGATATGACTTGCGTGGGCTGTAATGAGAAATTTTTTACTTAGTAAGTATTAGTGAACGTACATTTTGTCGTCTCATTGAAGGAGGCTCTGGCTTCATTTTGGATAGATGCGCAGAATTTGTTTGTCTGTTATTTTGAGAAATGCTTCAGTATCTTACATTAACATGTTGTTTATATTTATTTGGAATATTTTGTCAACTAGTATATATTGATCTTTGTATACTCGTTTAGCTGTCTACAGGAGTATGGTGGTTGTACTAGGGAAAGTTCACTTTAATAATAAAATGTAATAATTTATGAATCAGTCATCTAATGGTTAAAAAAAAATTGGAACTCTGCCACTGGTAGGTTCTGGGAGAGAATAATATAGTTAGGATAAATTTCTGTAGCTACTATGTGGTGTGAATTGTTGGTGAAATGATAATCAAATGAAAAAGACAAGAAACAGCCCTGGAATGAGAATGGCAATATAGGTCTATAATGAAATATTCTAGGCGAAATTGCCACATTCTACAGAATGAGTCATACATACGGGACTGACACTCCTGCCATCTCTGAGCACTACAGTTTGGCAAGCAGGCCACCAGTTCTTGCAGATAAAATTTTTGCTGGTATAACTAATGAATTATTTATTTAGGAGAATATAATCTTACCTGAAATTCAGAACAGTTGCTCAAAATGTCCACTACATTCTGCACACATTACAGCAATATATGAAGTTCTGGGACACACTCTGGCAGAGTTCATCCTCATTAACATTGCATATTAGCTGTGTTATTTCATCTTTAATGATACTTATTAAATAATTTAAGAACATAGTGTTTCATCAGTAGTCGTGTAATCTCCAGAAAGTGCTGCAAAAAATTGCATAAACACAACTCGTATCTCCTCCTTTTAGTATTTTCCAACTAGGAAAATCCATTGCAGCACTTGTGTATCTAACAGTGAAAACACGTATTTCTCAGTTACAGTTCAGAGAGCTGACTAACTAAAATTGACGAGTGTAAAGTGTTGGCAGAATTGTGTCACCATCAGAGTGCAGTAACTGATAAGGAGAACCCTCACATTGTTTTTTGGGCCAGACTTAAAGCACATCTAAGTTACTGGCATCTTACCAAGCTGCAAGATTGCTGTGTGACAAGTAGTGCATTGGGTTTTCCCAACATGTAAAGTATGTAATGGATATTCTGAGCAACTGCTCTGAAATTTAGTCAAAGTTCTGTCCCTTTCCTTAGATAAGTAATAAACCAGTTATGCGAAAGTTCACTCTCCAGACTGTAGAGCAGTGAAATGGTAATGTTATCCACGAGAGCTGGTGATTTAGCCTACTTGTCAGACTATAGTGCTGACAGATGACAGGAATGCTAGTTTTGACTCGACCTATGTATTGTTAAAAACTGAGATGATTTACCTTATTATCCCTTTGGTGATCAAATATAATCCAAGTGGCTAAGTTTCTTTTGGTTTTATATGTGGTAGAGTAGGGAATCTCAAACTTTTTTGGCTAGCATACTTAATAGTATAAAAGTATTTGATTTATCCATGTTGAATCTTTCGTACACTACTTTCAACACTTTTGCTTAAATGGCAATCTTACTCGTATTAATTTGTGTACCTCGTTTTAATCGTGACAACGTTTTTTAGTTCTTTAAGCATTCTGATTATTGTATAGTCTCTGTTCTGTAAAGAATTTTAGATAAGGGCGCAAATAGCCATAGATGCTGACGCGCCCTTTTTAAACCCCACTAACTAACTACTCGTGTTAATTATGTAAGCATGTGTGGCTTACAGCTGTTTCGGTGTTACTTGACACCATCCTCAGAGCCTACTCGATCTCGGTGCTATCTCAACTTCGCTGCCTGTTGTGTGGGTGTGTTCGTGTGATGAAGAGTTATGTCAAATAGTGTGTGTGTTCTGAAATTGATCTGTGTGTTGAGAATTTGATTAGGGAGTGTTTTAGTGTGTCTGTATATTTCATATTGTTCTAGTGTGTTGAGTTTTTTGTTTTTGGGTTGTATGTGTAGGATTTCCAGTCTGTATTTATGTTATTAATAATAATAATAATAATAATAATAATAATTTATTTAACCTGGCAGAGTTAAGGTCATACGGCCTTCTCTAACACTCAACCAGGAGTAAAGACTGCGTTACAAAAACACTACAAATTTACAAATTACACTACAATTTTACACACAAAACTGAATTTATGTTATTGTATGTGTGGTTAGCATTAGTTATTTGTTCGGCATATGTGGATGTATTGTTTCCTCTGGCTATTGCTTTAATGTGTTCTTTGTATCGAGTTTGGAATGATCTGCCTGTCTGTCCAATGTAGAAACTGTCGCAACTATTGCATGTGAGTTTGTATACGCCTGTGTGGTTGTATTTATTTGTTTGTGTTGTTTGTGTGTTGAGATGTCTTTGTAGTGTGTTTTATGTTCTGTATGCTATGTTGTATTTCTGTTTTCTGAATGAGGATGTGATCTTGTGTGTGTTTTTGTTTTCGTATGTTAGTGTGATTTATTTCTTGTGTTCTTGTGTGTTTTTGTGTTTGTTGAGTTTTTGTTTTGTCTTCCTTATGATGTTGTCTATTATGTTTGGGTTGTAACCATTTTCTTGTGCTATGTATTTGATTTTGTTCACTTCTTCATTGTAGTGTTGTTGGCTCATGGGTATGTTGAGTAATCTGTGTACCATTGTCCTGAATGCAGCATGTTTGTGTTGTGTGGGGTGATTAGATGTGTTGTGTATGTGTGTGCTGGTGGTGGTTGGTTTTCTGTATATTTTGAAGGTGTGTTTGTTGTCAACTTTTGTTATGGTGATGTCTAGGAAATTTATGGAGTTATTATTTTCAAGTTCCAGTGTGTATTGGAGTTTTGAGTGTATTTTGTTTATGTATTGGTGTAGTTTGTGTATTTGTCGTTTGTTTCCTTTGTATAGTATGAGTATGTCGTCTATGTATCTGTGCCAGTATATTATGTTGTCTGCATATTTGTTGTGTTACAACCCAAACATAATAGACAACATCATAAGGAAGACAAAACAAAAACTTAACACACACAAAACATAACACAAGAAATACATCACACTAACATACGAAAACAAAAACACACACAAGATCGCATCCTCATTCAGAAAACAGAAATACAACAAAGAATACAGAACAGAAAACACACTACAAAGACATCTCAACACACAAACAACACAAACAAATAAATACAACCACACAGGCATATACAAACTCGATACAAAGAACATATTAAAGCAATAATCAGAGGACACAATACATCTACATATGCCGAACAAATAACTAATGCTAACCACACATACAATAACATAAATACAGACATGGAAATCCTACACATACAACCCAAAAACCAAAAACTCAACACACTAGAACAATATGAAATATACAGACACACTAAAACACACCCTAATCAAATTCTCAACACACAGATCAATTTCAGAACACACACACTATTTGACATAACTCTTCATCACACGAACGCACCCACACAACAGGCAGCGAAGTTGAGATAGCGCCGAGATTGAGTAGGCTCTGAGGATGGTGTCAAGTAACACCGAAACAGCTGTAAGCCACACATGCTTACATAATTAACACGTGTAAGATCGCCGTTTAATCAATTATTAGTATTTGATTTAATTAATACTGTATACTTTCACTGTACTATGAAGTAAGATTATTGGCTCATGTTTTCAATGTATTTATAAAATAAGATTCGATAATTAATAATAACAATTTTGAAAATGGTACTTTTATTACCATAACATGCTTTGTTGATATTGAAATTATTGATGTAAAAAAGATATATACTCATTAGAAATACCAAGTACTGTATGTTCATAATCAACTTAGACTGTAGAGAATAAAAATAAAATGTACATTTCAGCAATATCAAATACAATTCTACATTCCATCGTACTTTTTTTAGCAAACGATTACTGGTATGATCTGATATCTATATATATAATTTGAACTGGTAATGGAAATTACGGCAAAACGGCTGAACGGATTTTAATAAATGGCCCCTCATTTTGAAGCTTGGAACCCAAAGTTTTTCGGAAAAGTAGTAGTTTTCAGTGAAATGTCAATTTTCCTACATAATTTTCCAAAATCCATCTTTTGTCAGTTTTGAGAACTAATTTTATCGAATCACGGCCGACTTGATTGAATTTCGGAACAAAACACACACTACAATAAACAATAGGCTATTACACGATGGCCATGACCTGCAGGAATGCCGACATATTTAGAGCTCAATTCAATTTGTTATTAAAAACTCATTCTGCAGTGTATAATAATTTTCTCAGTACAGCTGTGTATTGGATATTCAAATCTACGAAACTTGAGGTGGTTTGATGACATTATCATTAGAAATGAAATATTATTATAGTTAATATCATGATGCATCTATTTTTCATTAATTGTACATAACATTGATGCTATATTGATCACATGAAAGTGAAACGTTTTGAGGTTATGTAAGTAAATGTAGAGAATATCTTAATTTAGATCTTCATTTCTATAATTTACTGAGTGGCTGCTATATATAACTACAAAACTTAAGATAATAATATTGTTATTAAAAATCAAATATTTTTATACTTATTAACCCAGTGGGGTTGGGTTTTTTTCATATACTTAATGGCGGTGTAGTGTAGATATTGATATGTATTATTCTCTTCAGTATTGGCTCGAGAGAGCGGAAAAATTACAGTTCCTAAGGAAAGATCAAAAGGTATTACTTACTGATAAAATAAGAGGCCTAGAAAATTTTGTAGTCTCCAGATTATTTCAGCAAGATCTCTTAGTAGAATAAAATGATTTTACGCTCTACATTTCAAGTTCTACATGCAGCAGCTATACGAAAATGCTATTGTTCGAAAGCTTAGCAAACCTGACATTTTTTTAACTTTCGCCTACAATCCACAATGACCTGAAATAGCTACTGCTATCGTCCTGACATTGATACTTGCGTTTTCGCGTTGAAACTCAAAAACTGAAGTTGGGTAGGTTCAAGAAAAAGTATTTGGCCTAAAAAAATCCATTCAGAGTATGTTTCATTATTATGGAAGGCAAATAACTATCAAAAAGACAAATATTCTTCATTGAAAATAAATCTGAAAAATTTTTATTTGAACGTCTAATTAACTTAGTTTGCAGCAGCATTTGCTGCACAAGCCACTAGTAGGCTATAATGAGAAATTGATGTTTTAATGGAGAAAAAAAAATCTGTAGTAGGCGTAATATTAAATGTTATTAATATTACTAATTAGGTTTTTAAAGTAGCTAATCTTTCAATTTGGTCTAAATTTTTTAACAAAAAAAGGCAATTTTAACAGTAGTGCTTGAACCTGTTGCCAAAACATGGTTTCTTAATGTAGAGTTCAAATTTAATTCTGTATTATATATTTAATTTATTGCTATATTTATTACTTATGTAAATTAATGTAAACGGATAGGCCTATTCCATATTAAAAACATGGTTACAGATATCATGTATGCATCGGGTGTCCAGATTCACATCAATTAAAAACAGGACAGAAAGCTTCAAAAAGGAGGACATTGTTCGAAAAAGGACAAAACATGTATTTAGATTTAGACTTCTTATACATGTAGGTAGTTTAAATTCCGTCAGTATCTATTTTATTACAAAATATTTACAGTATAGATTTAGGCTTATATCATACTATTTAAAAGTATATTAATATCTATTTTATTACAAAATAATTATAAAAAACTTAATAATAATGATTTTACAGTTACGTAGCTACATATCAAAGTCAAGGGCACTATAATTGAATTGATTATTTCGAAAACGTAACATGTGACATTTCGCGCATGTTACTTTTTTTTTTTTTAACCAGAGTGTTCTTTACTCTTTCCTATAACATATCGTTGTTAAAATTCATAAAATAAGGCACATATTTCATCTATAGAAATGGATAAGAAATGGACTTTTAGTTTGGTTAATGTAATAAATGCTACTGACGTAGTTTGCGCAGAACAGTACATGTTACGTTTTCGAAATAACCGATTCATTAAAGAGGACAGATAATATCTATTTAGATTTAAGCTTAGGCTTGTATTATACTTAAAATTATGTCAATAGTCTATATATTTTATTACAGCATAGGTCTACTTATAAGAAAACTTATAATATATATAAAATGAGTTTACAGTTAGCTACATATATGAAAGCAACGACAATAAGAAATAGAAGCAAAAAGAGTAGTGATCATTGGCAAAGAGTATATTCCGTCGTTACTGCTGCCACCTACAGGCAGATTACTTGAGAAAGGTGTCAAATCAGATAATTTCAAAATATCAGGCATATGCCTACAAGTTACGAAAAGGAGGATATTTCTTAATTTTTAAAAGATCCGCCTGGACCCAGGACAAAGGCCTAAAAAGGAGGACATGTCCGAACAAAAGAGGACGTCTGGTCACCGTATGTATGCAAGACCTTTGCATAGTAAGCAGAGTCGGAAAAAAATAAGTTCTTTCGTTTAATCTAGCTGTATTTGGCAATATTAAGAATGCACAATGGGCAGTCAATTTTTTCTAACATCATACTTATTTAATTTTTTAAATCACAGATAAGATATCTAAAAAGAGGAAAACAAAAATTATCTAAACATGTTCGTACTTTTATTTTGCACAAAATAAATTGATGACATAAGCTAATATCTATTGCACTCATCTTCCCTGGTATGCAATTGAAATTGATTAGTATTTCAGTTTAAAATTATCCAAATTAGTTTCACTGTTGAACACTAAACAGGAAATCCAATTTTTATACTGCCTTCTTGTACCCAATCTGTTTCTAAATTTTACAATAAACTATTCCAAATGCACAGATAAAATAGAAAAAATGCACAGATCATTAGCAGAGGATATCTTAACTGTGAATAACTGTATACTGATGTTCAAAGGTATCTGATCCTACTAATAGATAGTGATCAATAATTTGTTGGTGTAAGTGTGACTTACTTAGTTATTACTTCTGTGAATAGATGGCCAATAGTACATAAATATACCCGCATTATTGAATTCAATTTTTCATATCATTCGACTGATTGTAAAACAACACTGAGTTTAGCTGAAAACCGATGATATTCTCAATTAAGTTCTTTTACACAATCATAAAATCGTAGGTCAGATATCTTCGAATGTCAGTGTACAGTTATAGAGCACATTTTGTCATATTTTAATTTCATCATCATATATTGTCATTTCTTCTTTCACACCTGGTGCAGAAAGACCTTTTAGAATCATGGTGATTAACAACGAATTTTAAAACCATTGTCTATGGAGAAATTGCTGAATAATGTTATATACTTTTTTCTTCTATTAAGGATCATTTATTTATTTCCCCTTCTCTTGGGAAAGAGGTGTAATGGAATTATGGCCATCTCGTATCTTTTTATATGCTGGACATTGACAGTAACAATCTTCATTAATTATTTCCATGCAATAATTGATGCTGAGATGGTGCACTTTTTCTGTTGTACTTTGTCCATGCTAATGAAGTGGGACTGGGCAGTAACAGAGTAACTTCGTTTCTTTTCAAACTCACATTGAAGACTTGAAATTCTTGTCAATCACAAGATTTTCTTCACATACTTTTAGTATAAAAGGCCAATTGCTGATGTAAGACTTGAGACAGTCTACCATTGTATTCGTCCAAAGTCACTAGAGAAGTCTGGTTTAGATCAGACTGGTGCAAATAGACATTGATAGAATAATTGTTCCTGGAGTACTTCTTAACACTGACCACATGTTTTGTAATGTCTGCCATGTAAGGATCGTTACTCAATAGATTCAGAATGCGGAGAGAACAAAAATAAGATCAAAATTCTTATATTCTAAGATTTAGCACGTTTTAGTTACATTTACTGCATTATCTATGACAACAGACTTCGTTTCTGCCTCACAAATATTAATGCTGTTGCCCACCAATTCTGCTTTAAGTGGTTGTGGAAAAATCTCGGAAAAAACTCCAGGCTGGGATCTGTAGTAATGCTGCGAGTAGCTAAGCAGCACATGGAAACACTGTGTGGTATCGCATATTGTTTTGAAGGATAGAAGAAATGAAGACTTAATATGAAGAGTTCAAGTGAATTACTGAGAATAATGCATGTTTGTAGTCTGCAAATTCGAGTAACAATTTAGCACTTTGTTTATTCAATGCATTGTAGGAATTTTTTAATTTATTAAATTTTTTACATTTATGTTACGTATTTTTACGTGTATTTTACATGTCGTGTAGGAATGAATTTTTTATGCATAACACTTCAACCCTGGTGACTGCCCAGCTCTCGGTTGAGGTCTAGCTCTCGGTTGAGGTCCAGCTCTCGGTTGAGGTCCAGCTCTCGGTTGAGGTCCAGCTCTCGGTTGAGCTGTTGTAGGCATTGCTTATGCAGAGAGCTTGATATAGGTGATAGGGCCTATACCACGTACTATTAATGTAAAATACTACTGAATACAAACAGTTTAAACATGTTTTATTCACCAAAATTAGGAAAGTAGATGTTGAAATTTTCTTCTTTCTTTTTTTCAGACATTTGAGAATTGCAGGTGATGTTTTCTCAGATGCTGGTTTTTATTCTTCCAGAATATATGGATTATTTTTGTATGTTTTGTCTTTTAGAGTTCTCCTGAGATGAAAGTCATCAGGGGTTAAGTCAGAGGATCATGAAGGTCACACATTCCTACTGATAATTCTATCCTCGAATACTATTAGGAAGTTCTTTCTTAGAATAAGTCGGCTTTATATGAAATCACAGAATACTATAATTGAAGAAGGAGTGTGCTTTGCATTTTTTCTTGTCTTAAGTTTTTGAGGAATGTTAAGAGACAAAAAGGTACAAAAATGTTCCACATACTCTGAAAGAACTGAAAAATAGTATGTGAGAAAACATACGTGCATTTTTCAAAGTGAACTGTGGTAAGTGATGTCACTTCTTAAACAGATGCAACAAATACTTGGGGTAAGAAGGCAGACAATTTCAGCATTTCCTTTCTTAATTTGGGTGATTGAGTGTTGATATCTATGTTTATTAATATTTTACATTAATAGTTCGTGGTGTGTCGAATTTTATTACTGATACTGCACATCATATCAGTTTTTCTACAGTGCATTTGCAGAGGACTTCACTATGTTCAGCAACTGCAAATTTATATTCCATTTCAACACATTTCTGAGACTGATATACATAAATATTTGTATTACTTCACATTCTTTATCATCTTCAGTTGTGAAGAAACAAAACACTTCTCTGTTTTTTCACTCTTGCCATTTGATCTTCAGCCTTTCGCTCACATTCCTTGCATTTGGTTCACTACCCTTTCTAGAGAACATTTTTTAAGTATGCTATTTCAAAATATTTCCACGCTGAATCTGAATTTTGGTCTGTACCAGACCAATAGTGATTGACTCTTCCTCCTAGACAACAAGACACTTCTTGACATTTAAATTAAGAAGAAGAGAAGAATATTGATTCCTTTTATGAAGGCTGCAAGGAAAAGTGGTCATTTCGCTAGATTATACAGAGACAAAGATAAATGTGGAGATGTTTGATGTGGAATTCTGTTTGGAAAATTTGACCCATACAGAGATAGGGACAATGAAAGAGGAAATAAGGAACATTATAGTGAAACATACGATGGGAGAACTATTTGAAAAATTAGAAGGTGGAGAAATCATCACACAGGAAAGAATAGCAAGCGATGTAATGAATCAGTCAGTGAGTCACATGAACCAGGAAGAGAGGCCAGCGACCAGAGTTATGCATAGCGCAGCAACAGCAGCAGATGAGGATGTCAACAAGCAATTAAAGAAGAAACAAGAGGCTTGTACTAAAATAATGATGACGACATCAGGTAGACAGGGGAGAACAGAAGGACAACATATAGGAGCTGAGAACACCAAAAAGAGTGCAGTGAATCCAGCTGGAAGAACAAATATGGGTCAGCAATTACAAAAGGAATCGAGAGATGAAGATACTGAGATAAGAAGTCAAGATTCTGCAAGAACTGGAAGGGATGAAGTAACATTAGTGACACCGAATAGAGGTATGTCAGTGGGAAGAAGTAAGGGACAGAAAAGTTATATCTTACGAGGTTGGTGCATGAGTGAAAAAACATACGAAAGTGATAAAGTGAAAATAGTATGCATGAGTGACAAAACTTAGGAAAGTGATAAAGTGGAAAGAGTGATAGTGACAGAAAAGACGGTAAGGCAAGGGAATAATAATGAAAAAAGGATAAGATATAAGTAATCAGAGAGTGATAATAAGTAAGTAGTGATACAAATATAATAAAGAAAGTAGGAATGGAAATGTAGTGAAACTGTGGAACTGAAAATATACAGATTAGATTAATGGGAATAAGTGGTCAGTGAATGTTAGTGATTCAAGTAAATAAAAGGTGACAACTATGGAAGAGTTCAACTAATGTAAACAATTTTGGGAACAAGTAATAAGAGGTTGAGAGGAGTGATTGTTTAGTTAAATGATATTTTTTTTAATAAGATAGATAACTAGGAAAGGGAAGGGTAAATAGAAAAAGAAGGGAGGGTAACAGAGGTGAATGACGTAATAGAAAAGTAATCAGGGTCATTTATATGTAATAGCCGGATGTCTAAAAAAGCGTAAGCAATTAAGAAGAAATTGATAATGTATATTAGTCCAACAATGAATAACTGTCAACAACAAGAGATATTAATTCCTTCTTGACTGTAATTAGAAGCAACTGATAATTGATATTAGTCTCAATCAGTCAGTCAGGCATTATGGAGCACGTCAATTTCACAAAATGCCTCCATCCTGTTCTGTGATCAGATCTTTCCAGTTGTCAGTCCGTTTTTCCAGACATTCTCTCGCGATTTCATGGTTCCATTCACTTCATGGTCTTCCCAGAGGTCTCTTTCTGGATATTAGTCTGACATTGAATAATTGCCAGCAACAAGACATAGTAATTTTTTCTTAGCCATTATTAAGAAACAACTTACACTGGATATTAGTCTAACAATGAATAACCGCCAATAAATTATTAAACCTTACAGTAGGTACAAATTCCACATGAACCACTGGCAAGCCATTGATTTAGCGACAATGGAAATTTAGTCCGCTGGCTTTCTTTGTGCTCTGAGTCAGCTACTGTGGCATGACTAAGACATAGACATAGTTATCACGTCTACCCTCTTCTCATAGCATTCTTAGAGATATATACATACATGTGCATTTAATGTTATTGAATACTATTTAAAAACTTAACTGTCACTCAGTTGTTTTTATCCATGCGACTACCCTCGTCGCTGGAGCTACTTTCATCATTGTTCAAATTAATTATTATTCTATCGTCATCATTAGGGTCCAGATTCTTATGTAATTGCATATTACATTCCTTTACTTGTAGACTACTGAAAATGACATGTCAGTGATTTGCGGTTCTGATATGGTTACAATTGAGTTTTATTTTACATATTTTTCCACATTCTTAGTAGGCCTAGCCTACATATTATGTAAAGAATGTAACATTTTTGTACATATTTAGGAGTTATTGGTTTTTTAATTTTTTTTATTAAATGCGTTTTATTTTTCAGAGTAAAGTAATCAATTTTCTTTCATATATACTTGAAGATAAATCCTAATGTGCCTGACCCATAACACTGCCTGGAAGGCCATCTTTTGTTCTCACTAATAGTACACGATACTGGTAAAGAGAGAAGGCCTGGAACTAACGTCATTATGTTCTGTTCACAACTATAGAAAATTCATGAATTGATTTCTTGTAGAATAATTCATCTGAGTGTGTGAAGTTTGTTATTCTTGTTGCTTTGTTTCAGGAAACCTACCCTTCAACACCACCAGTTTGGTTTGCAGAGTCAGAGGAGACAAGTGTAACTAATGCTGTCCAAATTCTTAGTAATACTTCTGGCAGAGACAACCACGTATGTAAAGAAAGCTTTTCCTGCAGTTAACATCTTCAGTAAATTGTTACTAAGCATTAACAGCTTGTTGGTATAGTTCTTTCATAGCCATATTTTCATATAAGTAGCCCTCTTATACTTCCAAGATGGAGACGCTTGATAGAAATAATTACCTCATATCGTAAGGAAATAACATTAGTGAAGATGATGTCTAGTAGAAATTATTTGAGTAGCCCCTATCAGTCAAGGTTAATAATAACAATTATAATAAACCTTGGCTCTACAATCCTTTAAGGACCCAGACCGACCATCCAGCTGCTAACCTCATGTTACTATTCTTTAATATGTTACAAATCTAGAATTTTTTTTAGTAACACCGCTCATATTGATTGTGGCCATTTTCACCTTTGTCTACTTTTTGATGATTATGATGAATCCTGTTCTGAAGTTGGAGCACCCATTAGCCTAAGTTAGATTCTGTTAGCCCCATATGATAGGATGACATATGAGTATGGAAGTAAGCAGGATGGATGAAGATAGTGATGACAGCGAAATGAACCCAGGGTCCAACACCAAAAGTTACTCAGCAGTGTCTGCTCTTAATGGCTTGAGGAAAAACTGCTGAAAAAATCTACTAGGCAACTTGTACCAACCAGAATTTGATCCTGGGCCCCATTAGTTCACAGTCAGACATGCTAACCACTACTCCAAAGTGGTGGACACAAATCTAGAACTATTACACAAATATTTTTATTTTCCTTCCAAAGACAGCTTGCTAGAAACATTTATTGATAATAATAGTTTGTACGGGAAATATATTTGGTAACATTTAACGTAGGCAGATGTGATTGTTTTATTTAGTTTATAACTCTTAAGGAATGTTGATTGGGACGTCCATGGGAAGTTAAGGATCATAGGCTGTTTGTATTATTCCCTACATACTGGTAATGTTATGGTTATCAAAGTAATAACGCAAGTGTAGCCTCTTGTAAGGAAGTGAATATACTGTTTGTCATAGATCGAGACAGTTCATGTCGTACTCCCAAATTATTGTTTTGACCTGTTATAAACATTCAAGGAATTCTGATACTGGTTATTATAGTGTTAGTACATTAAACTTAAAGCAAATCATGGGAAATAATATCAAGAAATTCTGAAGAAATGCCACAATCATCACAAAAACCTATTGTTGCTTTGTTTAGATTGGTGACAGGCCATGACTGTTTATCAAGTTATTTACAAGAATAGGAGTATTCAATACATCTTTCTGCATCCTATACAATACCAATGAAGAAACGAATATAGAACATGTGCAGCCGTAGAGAAAGAAGATATCTTGGTGCAAAAATATTGGGTGCAAGAAGACTAATGGCTTCATTGCCAAACGTCTTGACATTGAACACACATTATCCCCATTTCATTAAGGCAGAATGTGTTAAAGATTGAGGAGCACTAGTCCTATATGGTAGGGATGGTAAGAAAAAGGTTAAAAGAATAGAAAATTTTATAAGTAGAATTGATTATGAGTAAAAAAAGAAAGAATATCACAAAAAGAGAGGGGGAGAGAGAGCGAGAGAGATATTTTATTGTTGCATTCTGTTTATGATAATTGTGGTGATAAAGATAATAAAAAAACATTGACTGACTTCGTGCTAGCATGGCTAAGGAATTTGCAAGAAAATAATTTTTTACATGTGGTCATGTTTAGCTTAGAAAGTTAGAATTTATACAACAGTTATATTACCGGTTGTTCTGTATGGTTGTAAAACTTGGACTCTTACTTTGAGAGAGGAACAGAGATTAAGGGTCTTTGAGAACAAGGTGCTTAGGAAAATATTTGGGGCTAAGAGGGATGAAGTTACCGGAGAATGGAGAAAGTTACACAACACAGAACTGCACGCATTGTATTCTTGGTCCCTTTTCTGAGCAAGATTTATCCAATCTCTACCATCATATCCCATCTCCCTCAAATCCATTTTAATATTATCTTCCCATCTACGTTTCGGCCTCTCCAAAAGTCTTTTTCCCTCCGGCCTTCCAACTAACACTATATGCATTTCTGGATTTAATGTTCCTAATTATGTCAGGTGAAGAATACAATGCGTGCAGTTCTGTGTTGTGTAACTTTCTCCATTCTCCTGTAACTTCATCCTTCTTAACCCCAAATATTTTCCTAAGCACATATTCTCAAACACCCTTAACCTATGTTCCTCTCTGAAAGTGGGAGTCCAAGTTTCACAACCATAAAGAACAACCGGTAATATAACTGTTTTATAAATTCTAACTTTCAGATTTTTTGGCAATAGACTGGATGATAAAAGCTTCTCAACCGAATAATAACAGGCATTTATTCTGTGTTTAATTTCGTTCTGAGTATCATTTATATTTGTTACTGTTGCTCCCAGGTATTTGAATTTTTCCACCTCTTCAAAGGATAAATTTCCAATTTTTATATTACCATTTCGTACAATATTCTGGTCATGAGACATAATCGTATACTCTGTCTTTTCGGGATTTACTTCCAAACCTATCTCTTTACTTGCTTCAAGTAAAATTCCCGTATTTACTTCCAAACCTATCTCTTTACTTGCTTCAAGTAAAATTCCCGTATTTGCCCTAATCGTTTGTGGATTTTCTCCTAACATATTCACGTCATCCGCATAGACAAGCAGGTATGTAACCCATTCAATTCCAAACCCTCTCTGTTATCCTGGACTTTCCTAATGGCATACTCTAGAGCAAAGTTAAAAAGTAAAGGTGATAGTGCATCTTCTTGCTTTAGCCCACAGTGAATTGGAAACACATCTGACAGAAACTGACCTATACGTACTCTGCTTACGTTTCACTGAGACACATTTTAATTAATTGAACTAGTTTCTTGGGAATACCAAATTCAATAAGAATATCATATAAAACTTCTCTCTTAACCCCTGCGTTTTTTTAATTAGCACATTGGTGCAATTTACTGCTGCTAATGCGTGGGTGAATGTGTACCGCTCTTGCCATTCTAACTTTGCATTTTCTAGTGTCTCTGTTGTGGATAGAAACTTAATTGAGTTTTCTGAGCGAAGTCCCAAAATGTATCAGACACCGTACTCCGATCCACACCAATATCCTCTGCCTCACCACTGTGATTACTACCTGGGTCCTCCACATTGTAAGAAAATCTTCATTTTTTTGTTCTACACTGAGAGCCCCACCACGCCTCATAAAAAAGTGTTCCGAGAGATACTGCACATTTTGTCTTTCAAATCGATACAATTCTGTATAATTTTGAACATGAGAATCCCTCCGAATCTTGTACATTTTACTTTTCCTCTTAGCCAACGTCATGAACTCTGCCATTCTACTTTCCAACTTCACTGTCAACTGTTGAAATATCTACGGAGGTAACTCAGAAGTTTTTAAGATCAATCTCAATTGTACAAAATCCATTTAAACTTCTTCCACCTCTCGATTGAGATACATCTCGTTAGTGGAATTCTATTGGACTTCAGTGGTCACAGGTAACAATTGAGACACATGTTTTTATCCACCTGACGGTGAGATTGATCTTGAAATTCTGAGATGCATCTTCAGCCTCACTTTTATCCACATCATCCAATGACTGGCACAATTGAATTTTAAGTATATTTTACATGAAACCCTCTCATTTAGGGACATAATTATTCTATGTATTGAAAGTTTATGGTATAGGACATTCAGCTTTACATTTCAAAGATTTACATTGTAAAGATTTTAACGTCCAGAAAATCCATCACCGATGGCCAGTTTTGAACTATCTGTCCTCGAATCTAATGACATATATGCAATCAGTCAAACACCTAAACGATTTCGTGATTATTTTCTCACACAAAATTGACATTCATTCATATCCAGCCTTTACCATCAACATCAACATGAGTGACCATCTTAAGGTATAGTTCTGTTGTCATGAAATATTGATACCATTAATTTGGTAAGTTGAGGATGGATGTCCTATGCTTGTTTTCCCACAGGTCCTGAACCAAGTTGGTATTCTCTTGCGGGAACTATGTCGACTACACTGCATCCCAGAGCCTCCGGACATTGCCCTGCTCACAATGCCAACTGCAACAGGCTATCGACTTCCAGACCGCCTCGAGGAGGATCGCGATATGGACGACGAAGATGATGACGATGATGAGGAGGGAGAGGAGGATCTTCACCTTGAAATGGATGAAGGCGAGGGTGTTGCTAAGAGTAAGGTGAGCTGTAATACAAATGAGGACATCGCTAATTCTAAACCCTGATGACTGAAACTAATTAAATGAATTGAGTTCTCTATGCGAACACTACTATATTGGGTGAATGGGTACAGTTAGAAGATGAGACACATTGATAACACTGATGGACCATTTGTGTTACAATACAACCAGTGTTGATTTCTCTTCTTCTTTTTGTGGATGATGAATTGGTTGGTAAATTATTTCTGAAATCCTCTTTGAGTAGCGTTCCATGGCGAGTAGATTGCAATGTTACAGATGTTCTGCAGTAGAAGTAGCCTGTACTGCCCTCCCTTATTGAGGGAAGTAAATGTTTGCCCTCCCTTATTGAGGGAAGTAAATGTTTAACGTGTATGACTGTTTTGAACTACCTGTGTTCTACTTGTGGTTACAATCCAGCAGACTAAATGCTATGGGTGAAATTTGACTGAAGTGAACATGCAGCACTTATTCTACTTTCTTGTCTGTCGAACTGTAAGTTGAATTGTAAGTTATTCATATAATTATTTTTAAGATGAGGAGGCGAGACCTGGCATGCGAGCTGTGCAGTATGGGAAAGAATGAGCTATAAGAAAGAGAGTTTATTTAATGATGATTAATATCATACGAATCTACAGACACGAAAGTTCATCTCAGACTAAAACCTGTCTTTCCCCTCCATACTCATTGGTGATACAGCCATGGCACATGATAAGGTCACAGGACAGGTCTTGCCTCCTATACTGAAGCAAGTACTGTAAGTATTATTGTTTGTGTCTTTGTAACATGTTCTCTCTCTTTTAAATAGGTTATTTAGTCCTTATGCCACTCCTTGTTATGTCTCCTAATTAGCGTGAGTTGTATTAATTTTTCTAAGTGAATCATAAAAATCTATTGAAAATCTAAAAGTTTGGAACAGTTTTTTTATTAACCTTAACACTTTATAGGTAACTGATTTATGTAAAAGATCCTATTTCCTTAAAACGAAGTTTTGAAGATACAAGGTCTGTACTGGAGTTGCTTATTTGTAAGAAAAAATTGCTATAGCCTGTTTATGGAAAATTTTCACTTACCTATGACATTACTTATTAATCCATTGAAGGTACCTTGGCTAATGGTTTCACAAAAATAAATTGGTGTTATGAGACTACACATACTTTCTGATTTTACAGTAAATTTCATGTGTTTGCAAAAGTTGAGTTCTTAGTCATGTTAGCAATAATATTGCTATTTATAATTTATTTTCTGAGAGTATATTGGCTAGTTCAGTCTTCTTGGCTGATGTTATACTGCCAGCATTCCATTGTAAGATGTTTAGTTGATTCTGTACCATTAAAGTAGTCCCCGCCCGGAGATCCAATTGGGGGACTATTTTACCTCCGGATAATTTTACCTTAATGGTACTCATTTCATATTGGAGTGAAAAATGGCAAGTTGTAGCTGATTTAAGTGAACACCATATTTTAACGTTTTGGTGGCTACTTCATTCACACACAATCCCTAGAATGTCTGGAGGACCACACCTGCTGTTGGTCGACGGGTCCATTGGACCTAGCTGGGAGATATTGTTGATCACCAGCTTTCCCTCCTTAAGCCACTGGAGGACGATTTTAGTGCCATAGCAGGTCAGCACTAGGAACAGAAAAGTAGAAAGAGGAGGAAGGAAAGGGAAATGAACCCCTAGGCCTCAAATGCTCTAATGCCGTCAGGGTCGAAGAAAGTAAGAGTTCAGGAAAGGGTAAAGAGGGAATTAGGTATTGGATAGAGGAAAATTATACCAAATTCAGTCATTCACTCATCAAGCTGACCAGTGCTGATTGATGAGTAGCCCCTCCCTTTAGTTCAGCTTGTAAAATTATGCTTACTAACAGCTGCACCACGGGAAGGTAGGGATGGGACATTGGGTATTTGTCCAGGTTGGTTCCTTAAAGCCTTCAATGGGAAGGATTAATGGCTCTCCCCCCTGTATCCGACAGATACCCTTTTGCAGCTTCAGTGGCTGGTCATGATAATATCTTTGAAAAACATTGGAGTGCAAGAGGTCAAATGACTTTATTGTCAAACACCTGGCATTAGAAAACAGCAACAACATAATTTATTTTCTAGAAGTGTCATGAAAAAAAAATACATGCATAATTGAAATTGTTTGCCGTTAACCCAAATAAAAATAAATACTAATTTTCCACAAAACTTTTTTTATCCCCCCTCTTCCCCCTCCCCCAGAAAGTGTACTTAAGCTTATGTACTAATTGTGCAATTTAATTAGAATCTCTTCATTTTGTAAAAAATCATATTTTGGAATCACTTTTATTATTTTACCACTTAAAATATGTTAGAAAAATTAAAGAATATTAATGGTTTGTAATGAGATATACTCTTATTCTCTCTTTGGCCAGTCCCAACAGTAGCTTTTTCTGAAAGGAAATTGCTCCTGTTTTCGTCTTTCCTACTTTTCAGACATTAGTGTGCTATGGACATGGCTTCATTGATCCTAGTAAAGATCGACCGTTGGTGTATCTATCTGGCTCAAATTATCTGTGGCGAGTAAGCAGTACAGGTTCTGAGAGTATATAAGTGTTCAGAAAACTAAAGCTTTTACGGAAAAATGGTCCTTGTGTTTTTCTCTGTTTCCATAATGGTTTTGGTTACATTAGTTTTGCATTTGTATAGATGTGTTTTAACTCCTAAAGTTTTCGGTCTGAAGGAGTTTTCAGCTGGAGACCTACCGAAATCTGTATTTAATTGAATATTTTGTTAGAAATTAAATCAGAGGTGCAACAGCCCATGAAGGGCTAAGGCAAACCAGCTGACTGCTGGTCTCACGTCCACGTCCAGAGGTGAACAATCATCCATCCAGTAGCCTACAGAGGTAATGTGTGCTCAGCACGATAATCCCCCCCCCCTTTCAGTCATTATAGCTGATTTCTGAAATTGGATTTCACTATCTAGCTTAGCTCCCCAAATTCATCATGTTGCTGGATAGATACTTGTCCTGTACACTGGCCGACATTTCATGAGAAAATTCCTTCTCAATGAGGACTGGAACCAGCACTCATTCTTTACACGAATTCAGGCATGCTGTTTTAGACCACATCACTATAGTGCAGGATGAACATTTTGTTATTAGCGAAAAATGCTTGCACTTCAGATAGAAAATAACATGAAAAATGAGTTGTTGCGGATTTAACTCTTGTAATTGGAAAGAATAATTTTTATGGAAATACAAGAAAAAGAAAAGAAATGAGTAAATGAATGACATACAGACAAATGAACAAAACACTAATAAAATAAAATAAAAAAGTATGGTTGTTGTTTAAAAGTGATGTGCATTTTCAGATGGATGAAATGGACACGGAACACTTGGCAACACTAGAACGGCTACGACAGAATCAGAGGCAAGATTATCTAAAAGGGTCTGTCTCTGGATCTGTGCAAGCAACTGACAGGCTCATGAAGGAACTACGGGATATTTACAGGTCTGACAGCTTTAAGAAAGGTGAGTATGATAAGAACCATCATAAATTGTGATTTAGAACCCATGAAAATTAAATTGAAGATAGAATCTGAATCTGTCCATACTCTGTTTACTGTTGTTTATTTTCTTTGTTTTCAAGTTCTGTCTAGGTAGCAACTTGATTGTGTTTGTGTTTTCTTATTGCTTCTGCTTATAGTTTGTTGGATGCATTCAAAATCAGTACTTATGTTACAGTTAATAGCTGTATTGTATTTTTTTTTTAGAATGGGATACATTTTCGTTCTCGTCTCTTATTTATGTGATTGTTATTATATCTTATTTGTAATTCATGATGATGGGGATCCTTATTTAATTTCTTATTCATTTCCCTGTTATTTTTTTGCTAAATTTAATTTCATTGCTCTTGTTATAAAGTTACGCATTTTATTTGTCTTTTTCCCCAAGGTGTCTGGCATAGCTTAGGGATTAGCAAATCAAATTCATGCATAACTACTTTTTGGTCATTGGTTCAAATCCCCTTGAGCTAATTGCCTGACTGGGTTTTTTCACGAGGTATTCCCAATTTGTAAAGCTATTTTCAGTTCATCGCATAGCAAATCCTCAGTCTCATCTTTCCTTTAAGTCCACCAGTGCTAAATAACCATGCAGTTGAGAAAGAGTTCTTAAATAACTAATTTATAAAATTCTTCCTCGGGTTTTTATTTTAAAAAATAATATTGTCTAGTAAAAACTACCACTTTTGTTCGGAATATTTGCTTATATATATATATATATATATATTATATTATTCAACTCTTTCGTTAGTAATGTTAAAATTTCTCCATACAAATATTAGAATTGAAAGTTTTTTTTTCATCAATTTATAACTTTATCTTGTCAGATTTTTTTACTACAGCACACAGTGTGCTAAAACGTAAATCTAGCTGGACAAAATTAACAATGAATTGTTATGAAACATTGCATAGACCTTATAGATGGCACATCTTTTTTGTGCACAAACTCTAATTAAGAGGGACTACCCCTTCATAGGGATTGGTTGTAGACAAAATAACTTCTTTCCTATCTAACAGATTTTTAAGAAATATTGTACGGAAGTTACAGGTAGCATATATTTTTGTATACAAACTATATTTACGGTTCCATAAGAGGATCTACTCCTTTAAAGGGAGTGCATTTACACAAAATTAACTTTCCTCCTACGTAACAGTTTTTTGTGGAACTTTTTACAGAAGTTACAGGTAGTATATATTTTTTTCTGTACAAACTCAGATTACATCTGTATGCTACCTGTAGGCTTAATTGTTTTACAAACTTTCATAAAAATATATTATATTGGAGAGAAAGTATTAGTTTTGTCTGAATGCACCATTATATAGGGACAGTTCCTAAATATATTCAGGCTTTGTAGACAAAAAATATATTCTATCTGTAACTTCAGTATAAATTTTCTTAAAAATTTGTTAGATAGGAGAGAAGTTATTAATTTTGTTTATGTACACCCCCTACAAATAGGTAGTTCCTCTTATGGAACTGTAAACATACTTTGTATACAAATATATATGCTACCTGTAACTTCCATACAATATTTCATAAAAAATCTGATAGATAGGAGAAAAGTTATTAATTCTGTTCTGTCTAAATTCACTCACTATAAAGGAGTAGTTTTCTTGTGTAAATGTAATCACAATTTGTACACAACAAATATGTGTCACCTGTAAGGACTGTGCAAGGTTTTATAACAGTCCGTTAAGGTACGGTCACACGTCGCTACTTTTGCAGCGATGCAGTACAAAAAACTGCGCAACTGTCGTACTGTGACATGTGAACAACGGTGCAACCCGAAAAGTAGCTGCTGCCAAACCTGCTGCTCGCTACTTTTTCATGCTGCGTGAAGCTTAAAAGTAGTGACGTGTGTCAGGGTTGCAACCGCAGCATTTTTTATATCAGCTCCTCGGCTGACCCCCTCTGGCACTATAAATTAAGGAGCTAGGTACCCTCAGATATCATTTAACCCTGAAGATGAGGAAGATGAACATCCTCGAAACGTCGGTGGATCACCAACTTATGACCTGGCTGGAAGCCCGAGAAAATTTCGAAGTATTTCAAATGGTTGCTCCATGTTAACTTACTATCGAAAATAACTTCAAGATATCTGGATTCATAAGTCCTAGGAAGGTGTTGGCCATTGTATTGGATATTGAATTCTCTTTCTTTTTTACCAAGTGAAAATATTTGGTAGTTACTTTTGCTTAAATTGAGTGTCATCAAATTTGATGTATTCCATTCATGTAGTTGATTTAGAGCTTTAAGAGCAGAATTTTGAATTTTGTCTCTATGTCTGTAAGATCCGGAAGTCCACAAAACTATATCATGTGCAAATAGTGCTGTTTTCATGTTTGATTCCTCTAATAGGGAGGGTAAGTCATTTATATAAATATTGAATAAAGTTGTGCTGAGGACAGCGCCCTGAGGAGACCTCGATATGTTTGTCTTTAACTAGAAAGTGAGTTATTGAATTTAGTGGCAATGAATCTTTGACTAAGGAATTCTGATATCCATCTGAACATATTGCTGGAGATACCTAATTTCTGGAGTTTTAGTAATAATTTATTTCTCCAAACAGAGTCATATGCTAACTGAAAGTCAATAAATATTGCCAAGGTATCTTCTTTCTTGTTAAATCTATCTTTTATTTCTTGGCCGAGGCGTATGACTTGTTCATTGGTAGAGTGTAGTTGTCGAAAGCCGGCTTGTCTTGGTGATAAAAGATTTTGGGATTCTAAATACCAAGTTAATCTGTTGGAGATCATGGACTCCATGGTTTTTGCTATCATGCTTAACAGTGCTATTGGTCGATAACTATTAACATCATGAGCAGGTTTCCCTTTTTTGTGAATTGGTACAATGATTGCTTTTTTCCATGCTGCAGGAATTGAGGTGTTCCATGATAAATTGAAAATGGATAAAAGTACAGACTTGGCTTTTTCCCCCAGATGATTAAAAAATTCGGAATGAATGTTGTCGGTGCCAGGAAATTTCTTGGTTTTTAAATTTTGTATAGCTATATTTAATTCTTTGGAAGTAAAATTTTGATGAAATATTTCAGGTTTTGTACTAGTAATATTGTTTTTATTATTTTTATGTAATTCTCTTTTGATAAATTTGTCAGTTTTTTTGATATTGGGATGTAATCTGTGAGAGTTTGAGTAGTGTTTATTAAATGCGTTTGCTATATCTCTACTATCTGTTAGTGTTTTGTTATTATGAATAATAGGTTGGCTAGTATTTTCCTGTGTAGTGTAAATAATGTTGCAGGCCTAAAACACTCATACAGTGATTAGAAACTTCCTTATTCCATGAGTCTTTTCTGCCATTAAGCCAAACATGGAACAGTTGCTGCCATGTTACCGTATGCATCACCACTGAAAAAAATTAAATTACTGATAAATGTGCAAGAACGTGCAAACTTCAAAACATGATTCAACACTCTAAATGATACTGCATTAAATAGTAAAAGAATTGTTGTAACCGGATGTGACGGGCTATACTAAAACTCACATTATATGGAGAACTTTAAAGAAATTATTCAGCTTCCTTCTAATGTACAGTACTTCTTATCACTTTTACTGTAATAGTTTTCTGGGAAATTTGCACCGGTGCCATGTGTTATACTGCATTACTTATACACATATGTACTTATATACATATACATGCTTCAGCCATGTGTGGAATATTCTAGTTTCGATTTATAAGTACAAGTGGAGTGGTTGACTCAGCTTACAACATTAAGCATTTTAAGCACTCAGTAATCCAGCACTTCTCTATGCAAGAAATGACCGACTAGCAAGAGTCTGCTGTATTAATAATGGCTGTTTTTTCGTTCATGTACAAATTGTATAATTTCTGTTATGCAAGTGCGTGGTATAGTCTGGGCTCTTAATGCTGTTGCTTGGCAGGAGCCAGCATATTGGTATGCATGAACAACAGCAAGAATCACACAGTAGTATCCTGTACACAGTTACTTTTCACAATAAAAGTACGCCTGTGCTTTCGTTTACAAGTAGAGGAGAGGCATGTTTTCCATTACCATAGATTATATACAGCTAATTTTTATTTGTTCGTTTATACTGTATATATATATATATATGTTTACTTGTACCTATAAGATGAGATTGAAATTTTATAGTTTAATATTATAAGTGAAAGGAAAATAGAGGCAATCCAAGCTCCTGGGCATTAGATTGAACTAGATACAAATAACTGAACGATATTAAACTACGAGATTTAAAACTTTAGCAACAAGGTAATAATATATATATATATATATATATATATATATATATATATATATATATATATATATATATATTTAGGAAGCCATGCAACTATGAAATCTTAGTCAGCATGTAATTGTTATTTACGATTATGTATTGTAATGTGTTATATTACAGTACAAGATGGATAATTGTCAAATGAGGCCTTTATAATTTTGTTTTCAGTAGAGTGATTTGTCATTGTGAGAAGTTTTTTGAGAAAAAAATGAACTTAATGAACTTAAGTTTGAGAAAGGGCCATGAGGAAATAAGTCGCACATTATTTATTTATATATACCGGGTGTAACTCTTACCCCTATTTTTTTTTTAAGTTATACAGTCCTGCACATTACTCATAGACAGTGCCCGCAAATATGAATCTGTGCTCCTTGTGTATCACTTGTGGACGCAGTTTCGTACATACAACTAACTATTCCCTTGTTTATTAAAGTCACCAGTAGAGTATAGGTAAAGCGTCTGGCATGTGTGCAGGGAGATTTCTCTATACGAAGGTCACCAGAATTTCAATGTTACCCGTAAAATTCAGTGTTGCCTACATTCCGAAAAAATATGGTCAAGAGATACAGCCTGTATATATCTTTGTGTGCGCGCGCGCGTGCTGCAATGCTGCAATTGCTAAAGTTGATCTCGAACTTCGGACCTTCCAGTTTGTACATAGCATTTAATATATGTTACAGGGATGTATAGCATTGACTTGGTGAATGATAGTTTGTACGAGTGGAACATCCGACTGATGAGTGTTGATCCAGACTCTCCGTTACATAATGATTTGGTGCTGCTCAAAGAAAAGGAAGGAAAAGATAGCATTTTACTTAACATGACGTTCAAGGTACAGCACTACATATTGAATATCCAATATGGAGAATCTTATCTTTTATTAAGGTGGTTGAAATGTTGTTGTTGTTGTTATTATTATTATTATTATTATTATTATTATTATTATTATTATTATTATTATTATTATTATTATATACCAATAAAGTAAGCTATGTGAGAGTAAACTAATTTAGGAAAGAACTTGCAAGTAGTATAAACACAATTTATTATAACAATATCATTATGGGTAAATAAAGTAGAATAACAAATGTCGAGAAAGTCATTAAAATAGTTTTTGTAAAGGGTTGGAGAATATGGTGACCCTGAAGTTCACGCTCGAAATCTGTTTGTCTTTATTGTTGGTTCCATAGTTCGTTCATTTAACTTTTTATGATTAACTTGAGATATAGATTGCAAAAGACAGTATATTTGATATTTCTATTTCATCAGCTTTTTCATTTCCGAAAACACTTACGTGGCATCGAACCCAAGGTGCGTAGGGGAGTTGTTAATGGGCTGTCTAATCACTACAACAAGGATTGTGTTGTACTTACTATTTACCAATTGTAACACCTCTTCTTCTTCTTTTCAGTTCTTACTGAACAAGCATATATCTAATTATTTTGAGTGCTCCATTTTATAGCTGCTTTGATAGCACTCTCCGAACATTGAGGTGCCAGTTTGAACCAAGCTGAGTAAATTTCTTTTCATATCAAGAACCATTTGTGTAAATCAGCAGTGACCAAATTAATTTACATTGTGATAAAAGTGTCATACAGGGTGAGCCAATGAAATGGGCGATTATAAATATTTATTGTTTTTGGTCACATTCATTTATTTTAATTGTTGCCAGTAAAAATTGATCCTTCATTGTATAGCATTTAGTTAATAATGAAGTGTTGAATGGGTGCACATCGATTGTTTCGAAAGTGTTGGATAGGTACACAATGTGCATTTGCTAGTAAGCATATTACAAGCCCTCTGCAGTGGTCAGACCTTCAGCCTAGTTTGGATTCGAATCCCGGTCAGGCCTGGGAATTTTTAATTGAAAATCCTTAGTGACACTTCTGGTGTATAAGGTTGTAGTTGCACTTTTTTCTCAGGGTTCTCCCATTTCCCCATATTAGGCATTACATCATTTTGTCAACATTTCTCCATTTCATAATCATTCCATAGCATTCCACTATGGCAACATATGAAGGGGCTAGCTTAGGGACGAGGGGGTTGTCTGCTCTAACCCTGGGTACACAGCGAACCTTAGTGTAGTCAGCCAGTGGGTTTGGGAATGTGCCTAGCTTGAGAGTGCCACTGCTTCCAAAAATTCCATTCCAAGCATATTACAAAAATGAAGATAGTTTTGTGGCTGTACAACAGCAACAGCTGTTTCAACATCATTATAATATCTATTGCAATCAAGTGTTACCATTAACCCATATCATTAAAATGTGAATGCAGAATTTTGAAGAAACTGGATCTATGTTGAAGAAGCCTTCAAGTAAACAAAAAACTGTACATACTCCCAGAAACATGAACACTGTGAGAGCTGCTGTGCTGCATAACCCTAAGCTTTCTGTCCAAACGATTCTTCATAAGGATTTGCACATGTATTCATACAAAATTCAAGTAATGCAAATGTTACAAGATGCTGATTAAGTCGACTGTATGACTTTCTTCTTCTTTTATCGTTACATTAGAGTGATAGGTACGAGTGATTGAAGAAATTTTGTCTCCTCAAATTGTGATGAAATCTGAAATCAATCCAGACACATGGTTCCAACAGACTGGATTGCCACTCACAGAATCGGTGTTTCCAGACTATGATCTGAGAGATTGCCAGATTTATCAGCTTGCAGTTTCTTCTTGTGGGGATATTTGAAGAGTAAGGTGTTCGGTGATTGACTCCAAAGAAACTTCGAAGAACTCTAGGAAAGAATTCATAATTAGTTGGTGGAATTATTTATATCCATTGTTAAAGTGGTCATATTTTGAAGAAACCCTGATGGAACAATAAAAACATTTTAATTTTTTCAGTTCACTTAGTTTTGATATTCAGTGTTTCACTTTTCACTTGGTACGAATATCACCTTTTAACTATGTTTTTCTGTTATTTCGTCAAACCTCTTTCACACCTTTGTTGACTGGTCTTGACATTCTGTGGAAGGATTGTGTTACATTAGAGCTCTACCTGCTTCAACGATGCTTGTCCATTAACAGAATTTGCCCTTATAGTCCCTGCCATTGTTGTCTTTGACATTTGAGCATTAGCTAATAATAATAGCAGGTGTAACACGAAAACAAACGAGTTTGGAGGCTAAATTAGCTGCATTTAGTGATTCGGATATAGGATAGTAGCAGACTGAAGTGGCTGAAAAGTGTCATCATTTGCAACATTCATAAAGAAACAGAAGCAAAAGGACAGTGTTGCAAGTGATAAAATTAATCCTGACGTGATAATCTGGGATTGGAAAATTTATCCTTTATGGCATGTATCATGGTAAATGCAGTAGCGCGTAGAGACAAAGTACAAACTATATGCTTCCTCACAGGATTTTCATTTTTTGTCTGTTCTGAAAGGAAACGTATCCTTTTGAGCCACCATTTGTGCGTGTGGTCCATCCAATCATCTCTGGTGGTTACGTGTTGGTGGGTGGAGCCATTTGTATGGAACTTCTTACAAAGCAGGGCTGGAGCTCAGCATACACGGTAGAAGCTGTCATCATGCAGATAGCTGCCACGTTAGTGAAAGGCAAGGCGCGGATCCAGTTTGGTGCCGCCAAGGTTTGTAACCAGGTACTGTATGCCACACACGCTTTCTCTGCAGCCTCCAAGTGCTCCGTCCATAGTTATGTTCTTGTGCATACTGCTGTAAAACTACCAAATTTTGAAAATTTCTTTGAAGTACAAATGTTTGTTCTGATTTTAGTTTTGATATGTTATATGTCGCAGGTGAAATTGATCATTTCTTCAGATGTTTATAAAAGTATATTACATTTTCATAGTTTCGCATATAATAAAATGTAAATTTTTCCATACTGTGTATGTTATCTGGTCAAAACTTATCACTGCCATCTGCATTGTGAGTAGCAAGCCTTATTGCAAGTTTCCATCCATGGTGAGCATTGTCTGTGGACAGTTGCAAGCAGTACTTGCTATGTCACTATGTAACGAGCTATATTTGAAAGTTACTGGTTATGCAAATATATACTCTGGTTAATTCATAATTACAGTCTTGCCAGCGGTACTTCTGTCTGCTTATAAACAAAATTCATATGACCATCTTTGATGAACGTCATCCTTCATAAAACGTGCATATTTAAATTATATTGTGTGCTTGGATTGCATCTTAATTTAAACGCAGTTATATGTGTGAGTATACATGCAGGGTGGACCTAAGTTATTTTCTCTTAATGTATCAGTAAAATTAAATGCTGACAAGTTTCTGGGACTTCAGTTGTTCAAACCAAGACAATATAATATAAATGGGATCTTTTCATTGATGCAAATGTTCTGACTAAGGTTTGTAGAACTTGTGGAAGGCATGTGTGTAAGTTAATACAAGATTTGTACAAAAAGTCAACAGACTGACATATACAATACATACATACATTCATTCATTCCATACTTGCATCGTGCATTACAAGTGCTATGTTCAGTTAAAGTTTGTCGTGTTCAGCGAAGTTAGATGTTCACTCTGCAGAAGAAGACCTGTCATGTTTGTTTCACCTTATTATAAACTTATTCGCTGTCCTCCACTCCCACCCCTTCATGTTTTAATTGCTTAGTGATTTTAGCATGGATATTACAATTGGTTTTTCGTATGAAATAAGACTAAGTTTGTAATGTCTTAGTTGTCTCTCTCATGTTCGAACATTGCAGAACACTACTGCAGCATACATACATACATACATACATACATACATACATACATACATACATACATACATACATACATACATACATACATACATACATACATATCCTGCACTCCAAATTTAATTTCAGTCTCTTGGTGTCAAAACTACTTTCTTAGAAACTAGCCTAGACCTGAAGATGTCATTTGTTCTGACTGAAGGAAATATTTTCTTGATTAAACTAGCAGAGTAAATACTTAACTTTAATGTAAAAACTTTCACCTGACTTCACTTTTGGAGAAAGATAATAATTGAAAGTACAGTAGTAACAAAAAAAAAACCGGACCGACCCTTGTAGCTAATTTCAGAGCCTTGTTCATTCCAGAGCGTCGGTGCATATTCCTTGGACCCGAAACCACCTGTGCAGTTGAACAACAGCCATGCAGCTGGTTACTGTTTTCGTCTTCTTTGAATGGCTCAGGTGCTTGGGTCACGCCACTATCGTGCAAAAGGTCGCAGGTTTGATTCCTGTGGCAGGCAATTTTTTTTTTAAGTATACAATAGTAATATTCATTGTCACAGCTCATGGACCTAATTTCATTTTAGTAAAACAAAATGTGGATTATTATTTGGCCTAAAAAAATAAAGATTTATTTGGAAGATGCATCTGGTCTTCCGCTAACAAAACAAAAAATATATTTTAAAAAATTTACAAAAAATAATTAAATAAAATAGGCTATTGAACTACTAATATTTTATATATTATTTTAATGTACCGAAGTACATATGATATTTCCATGCAGATATTCTGCGTCATCATACGATGAAAGAGTAATGGAACGGAGAAAAATTCTCTCCGGCGCCGGGATTTGAACCCGGGTTTTCAGCTCTACGTGCTGATGCTTTATCCACTAAGCCACACCGGATACCACCCCAGCGTCGGACAGAATTGTCTCTGATTAAGTTCCAACTCTTGGGTTCCCTCTAGTGGCTGCCCTCTGCACTACGTCAGAGATGTCTATGAACATAGGACCGAAGTCCACACATGTGCTGAGGTGCACTCGTTATGAGTGACTAGTTGGCTGGGATCCAATGGAATAAGCACCGTCTTAAATCACAAAGTGATTTACGCATATCATATATATTATTTTAATGTACCGAAGTACATATGATATTTCCATGCAGATATTCTGCGTCATCATACTTCGTGATTTAAGACGGCGCTTATTCCGTTGGATCCCGGCCAACTAGTCACTCATAACGAGTGCACCTCAGCACATGTGTGGACTTCGGTCCTATGTTCATAGACATCTATGACGTAGTGCAGAGGGCGGCCACTAGAGGGAACCCAAGAGTTGGAACTTAATCAGAGACAATTCTGTCTGACGCTGGGGTGGTATCTGGTGTGGCTTAGTGGATAAAGCATCAGCATGTAGAGCTGAAAACCCGGGTTCAAATCCCGGCGCCGGAGAGAATTTTTCTCCGCTCCATTACTCTTTCATCGTATAATGACGTAGTGCAGAGGGCGGCCGCTAGAGGGAACCCAAGAGTTGGAACTTAATCAGAGACAATTCTGTCCGACGCCGGGGTGGTATCCAGTGTTGTTGTTGTTGTTGTTGTTTTCTAATGCCAGGCATTTGACAATGAAGTCATTTGACCTCTTGCACTCCAATATTTTTCAAAGATATTATCATGACCAGCCACTGAAGCACAGATTTTGAGATGTTCCGAATCCATTTTTTGGTTTGAGTTGCACAATGGACAGTTAGGGGACTGATATATTCCAATTCTATGCAGGTGTTTGGCCAAACAATCATGGCCTGTTGCCAATCTAAATGCAGCTACAGACGATTTTCGTGGTAAATCGGGAATTAACTGTGGATTTTGATGCAGAGAGTTCCATTTTTTCCCTTGGGATTGTGTTATTAAATTTTGTTTGTTGAAGTCTAAGTATGTAGATTGTAGAAAATTACTAAATTGTAAAACTATAAAAATTTGTAAAAATTGTAATTGTAATATTGTAAAATGTTGACATGTTCCACATCTTAAAGCTTCATTGCTCATGTAAGATCTATGGAATAAAATAAATGAATGAATGAATGAATAAATCTTTTCACAGAGTAATATGTAGATTTAGTAACAGGTCTGTAAGTAGCAGTGCTGCCCTTCTTTGCTAAAGCATCCGCATTCTCATTTCCCAGGATTCCACAATGGGATGGTATCCGTTGGAATACAATTCTTTTATTGAGTGATATTAATTGAGAGAGCATTTTAGTTATTTCTGCTGTTGGAGATGAAGGTGTGTGTTTAGAGACGATTGATAGAATAGCTGTTTTGGAGTCTGACAATATAACTGCATTCCTAAATTTATTGATGTGGCATAAAAGATTCCTGAGACTTTCCCTTATTGCAATGATTTCACCATCAAAACTTGTTGTTCCATATCCAAGAGATCTATAAAGTGAGAAGAGACAGCACATAACACCTGCACCGGCACCTTGTTCTCTGGAGATCAAGGATCCGTCAGTGTATAAATGAAGCCAGTTTTGTGGAGGGTACCTAATATTAATTGTCTCTAAAGACAATTGTTTTAGTATTTCAGTGTTTACTTCTGATTTCAGTATTTCTTCTGTTAAATTTAGATTATATTCTATATTTAATAGAGTTAAAGGGTTTGGTTTAATTTGTAAGTTTTCTTTTAAATTCGGGATATTGATTTTCTGTTTTAATTCTTGAACAATGGATATCAAACTTTTCTGAGTTTTCAATCTACAGAGAGGACTGTATGAATGCCAATTGTTTCCTGGTAATCTGATAAGTTTTTCATATTGAATCAGTGCTTTTTCTTCTATTGTCATTTTGATGCTGTTAATGTTAGTGAGGAATCTCATAGAATCTATTGGAGTTGTTTTGATTCCACCAGTAATGAGTCTGAGAGCTTGGTTTTGAACATATTCTATGTCGTTTATGAAAGGTGAAGTAATCAAAATTTCTCCGCAGTATGTCAGCACTGGCTGTATAAACATTTTGTATGTAGTGTTCAAAGTATTCCTAGAGAATTCCCATTTCTTTCCTGCTAGTTTTTTTAGAAGGGAGAATCTTTTACGAGCTTTTTCAGAAATGTATTTCAAATGGTTGCTCCATGTTAACTTACTATCGAAAATAACTCCAAGATATTTGGATTCGTAAGTCCTAGGAAGGTGTTGGCCATTGTATTGGATATTGAATTCTCTTTCTTTTTTACCAAGTGAAAATATTTGGTAGTTACTTTTGCTTAAATTGAGTGTCATCAAATTTGATGTATTCCATTCATGTAGTTGATTTAGAGCTTTAAGAGCAGAATTTTGAATTTTGTCTCTATGTCTGTAAGATCCGGAAATCCACAAAACTATATCATCTGCAAATAGTGCTGTTTTCATGTTTGATTCCTCTAATAGGGAGGGTAAGTCATTTATATAAATATTGAATAAAGTTGTGCTGAGGACAGCGCCCTGAGGTAGACCTCGATATGTTTGTCTGTAACTAGAAAGTGAGTTATTGAATTTAGTGGCAATGAATCTTTGACTAAGGAATTCTGGTATCCAGTGTGGCTTAGTGGATAAAGCATCAGCACGTAGAGCTGAAAACCCGGGTTCAAATCCTGGCGCCGGAGAGAATTTTTCTCCCTTCCATTACTCTTTCATCGTGCTAATATTTTGTCCAATAGGCTTCAGCTTCTCTGACAGCTTCTGCTCGCCTAGGCATGGAATCCGAAAATAGTCAAGATCTTGGGCGATATCCTCCCAGGCATCAAGAACATGTTCCCAGAGTTCATCATGATTCCGAGGTGGTCTGTCTGCAATCAGTTTGCGCGTCCTTCCTTTTAGTCTGGCCCATGCATTTTCGATAACGTTCATATTGGGTGAAAGGGGAGGCGGAGCAATCTCTTCGATCTCTGGCGCCTCTGATAATCATCTCAGAATGCCCATCGATTTGTGTACTGTGTAATTATCCTGCAGGAACAATAATGGTCCATCTGGATAACGTTCACGGGGAGAAGGGTAAAACACGTGCTGCAAAATATGAATATACTGATTCGTGCGCAGAGTCCCATCTATCCGCTGTAGCATTCCTGCTTTGTCTCGAAAAGTCATCCACACCCAGAACTTGATGCTAATGCGCTCCTGCTTTGGGTTTGGAGCCACATAAGCACGACTGTGCTGTTGGCCAGCCTCGCGATAGACACAAACAGGTCCTGCATAATTAGTCAAGATCTGGGATTCGTCAGTGAAGATGACTCTTCCCCAATCGACGCCATCTAGACTGTTTGCATATGCCAGGTGGTCTATGGCTTGCTCCTCAGTAGGAGTTTGTTTACGAGCAGCCCTATAGTTCCTAATACCCGCAGCCTTAAGACGATTGCCAACCATATTACAGCCTCCAGGGAATCGAGAGGGAGTTCGTAATTGACTTGAAGACATAAAAGGATTACACTCACGAATTCGGAGTAATGCCCTGTCCTCTCTTCCCGTTGAAACTCTCGGACGCCCAGATCCACGGCATCTTTCAACCCCCCCCCCCCCCCCAGTTACTAGGTATCGACAAGCCCACCTCTTCGCAGTAGTTTTTGCCATTCCTAGCCTATCTGCAGCCCAAGATATGGAATATCCGTCATCTAGCAGAGCTGTCAGTCTGATACGTGTTTCTCTAGCAGCATCCATTTTGAGGAGAATCTGTTCATAGCATTCTGTTTCGACTACAAATTTGTGATAAGGTGCAACATATAACGTGATTTAGTAGCGAGTTTCTCAATCCAGTGATACTTAAATTAAATTAAGAGATGTAACAGAAACGTTTGTTTTCACAAGTAATGCAAATTACATGAAATTAGTTCTAAATTAAAGCTACTCATATAACGTAGTCTCCTTTTAAATCACTTGTTGTATGACAGACTCTCAAGGAACGTTGGTTCTCAAGTGATTCCGGAGCACAGTGACAGCACGATAGACTGGTAACCAAGACTTTCGTGGTTCGAATCCAGCCTGGGAAGGAAACTTTTTTTTTGTTCCTTATTCAAATTTATTCCCAATACGTTTCGATTGCAGCGATATTTTACTACTTAATTAACTTATTATTCCCAGAACATGAATTTTACCAGCTTGTTTTCTAATGGCTTTCGAAATTGGCTATGTCAGCAGTCGAAGCTACAACAATTTCAATAGATTACTCGCTATCTTGTGAATGCGGGTGTGGCATGCACAGTGGCTCATTTCGGGGACTTTGATTATTCTGTCGGTCTGGGTTTTTTTTTTTTTTTTTTGCCACTACTGTACATTCAATGTGATGGTTTAAAATATCTAATATTCTTGGTTTTTAAGGCATTTTGAATTTCTATCTGGAGTAGTTTGTCTAGTTGAGTTTATTTTGTTCACACAATCACCTCTGCTTCTACTGCCACTGTAATTATTGTTGTAATAATTGTCATCACTTTGATTTTCTTTAGCTCGTCAACCTGTATAGATTATCATTAGATCATTGCTCTATGTTGAGTTGAATCTGATGATGTGACTGTTCTCTGTGTTTGAATATTTTTTTATATACTGTATGGTTTGCCTATTGGATTCAGATAGAATAGCCTAAGAGAATCGAAATAAAATATAATTTTAAAGTGTTACATGAAAGGCAAAATTTTTTCGTCCCTTCCTGTTGATCTGGAGTTCCATTCAGCATTCTTTACTGAAGTATGAGTGTTGTCAAATAATACAGTATATTTTAATGGTTATTAAATATTGGCGTGTTTCGAATGTGATTACTGTATCATAATGCAGAATAATGACTTCGTATTTTCTGTCAAGACATGTATGAGACAGTAAATAAAATATATTATATGAATAATATTGAGTTTTTATTTATTTGTTTTTTTTATTTTTTTATAGGGCCAGTACAGTTTGGCAAGAGCACAACAATCATTCAAGTCTTTAGTCCAGATTCATGAGAAAAATGGTAAGTTCATAGGATTTGCTTGATTCTCTTTCTAGTTTTTCATGTGAACTTCCTCTCCAAATTTGGATTAGAAATATCCAAAAGGGATAAGTTGATCTGTTTCCGTATAGTATATTAGGATTAATATTTTCTATGTGCTTAATACAAGACAGTTCAAAGTGACTGGCAGTATTGTTTGGCAAATGAATCTGTGTTTCTAAATAATTTACATTTAAACTATGTTAGCGAACACTGACAGCTACTGTCCAAAGTTATCACTGAGAATGTCTCATATTTTATATGTGGTGTTGTTAAGAAAATGTGACAAGCATAAAAAAATAGAATAGTTCTAATTCGTGCAGGAATTGGAAATCAAACTGAGCATATTTTGAATAATATGTATCGGCAACATTTGCTTGAATAACAGACAGCAGGTTATGTTTATATATAATAAAGTATTTGATGTGTTACAGGCTTATTGCAGGCATTGTCACGAGCATTTGGAATGTTATTAGAATGGACAAGATCCAATAAAAAAAAATGACACCAGTGCTCGAAGAAATGGAAACAGATTTATTTGTCAGACAACACAACTGCGTATTCAAGTCATATAAACCCTTCATGAGTTAATTTTTTTTAATAATATTAGCTAAACTGGAGAATTTGTGTGGGGCTGTTGAACCATGCTGTTACCATGACAACCAAGTACACAATGTCACCAAACATAACTTTGTCAAAGTTATGTAACATTATGCATGAACCTTATAATGTGATTTATGGTTGCTGCTAGTATTTCCTCTAAAGCTGGGTTATTTCCCTTAGACCAAAATCACTTCTCTTCTATTTCATGGCTTGGTATGGCCTGGTCACTGTTAATGAGCATACTGTTGTCACACCAGGAGAAGTCGTCAGAAGTACTTAGATGAGGCGAAAGGGAAACAGGCGCACTGCGCTGTTCACGGCAGTATTCCTGTTTCACAAACATCTACTTCACGTGTCTGAGAGTGTTTGCGGCTTTGTTGAATAATATTGGCGCTTTTATTGTACTGTTTTATTAATTTCAATAGGACTGTTGTTTTCAATATACCGCAAGTCTTTGTATTGCTTTAGTTATCGTTTGCTTTTAGTGTTACTAGTGTTGATAATAATACAGTTAATGGAATTTATGTTATTGTACACTTTCAGTTTAGGCTTATATAGTTAGCAGTTTTTTTTTCTGTTTTTGTTTTTGTTTATTAATTGTAAATATGTCGACAAAGACGAAACAAGGACTGACAATCTATAGTGAAGAAAGAAACATTATTGCAAATATAATAAAATGCTGCGATGAAAAAAAGAACAACGAAAGCTATAGCAAGGACAGAAAAGTATTGTAATTAATCTATCCACGAGAATGATACAGCATATAAAGAATGAAATGAACAATTGTACAGAAGAAAGTGTGTTGTCGACACCTGGGGAAAAAAAAGCGTAATGTCCAGACAATCAAAATGCAGATGGTACATTTCGTCTTTGATTCTCTATCGCTTTTTTAATTGTTTTCTTACCTTTGCGTGAATTGTCAATTAATGTTTTAACGTCAGCCATCTTAACGTCAATTGCTAGCTTCCATCAGCTGACAGCATGGTAGTCTATATTGGCAACATAGCAATTCCAAGCTCGGCCGCTTAACTGTTATGTCCCAGCTTAAAAAAAAAAACAGGTATAACCTATATAACCCTGTTCAACATAAGTTTTGCTCTGTAAAATTTAAGTTTTGGTCCTAACAAGGTCATGGTGCATAATAAAATATTGTAAAATATGCAAGAATAATTATTCAGTTGTCGAATATGCAATATGGTACCGATTCTTATTGAAGTTGCAGTATAATATGTGTATACAATATAACCTAAACCAGGTACAGTATCTGTTATTATACAGGGTGATTCAGACCACCCGTAACAGTCATTTATTTCGGAAACTAGTGCATGAAAATTTTCGAGACAAAAATATTTGAATTGGTCATTGCAAAAAGGTCATGAGTCAACATTTTTACGAAAATGAGTTATGCATTGAACATTGTGATGTAGGGGTAGCCCGACCAGTCTATGTAAGAAGATCATGAATATACTTTCAAACAGTCCTGAAATCGAAGCTTGAAATTTCCACTTCTTGCAGAAAGGTCATGAGTCTTTGACTCGTGACCTTTTTGCAATGACTGACTTTAAATCTGTAGTCTATATTCAAAATGTTCATTCGCGGGAATTAATAGTGTTTCTTGTATCCTTTTCATTTCAACTTCAGTACCCATATTTGAAGGTAAGACTTGGTTGTGGAAAGATATCAGTATCCGATTCTTCAAGTTTTACCAGCTAAAATACGCAGTTCCCATCTTGCAGCGTCAAGCGAGCTGCAATAGCAGAATTAATGGTTCACCGTAGAAGGTCAAAAAATTGTATGCCAATATTAATAAAATTTCTGAACTTAGTCTAAAAGGGAATAATGTTTGTGGATTGACCTTTGATTTTATGCAAAATTTGCTGCTGCCAAATATTCCTGTATAGAACATTTTTTATTTGAGACAGTTATATGTTTGGCATACATAATCAAAAACTAATCTCTCACATTTTTATGTATATCATGAAGAAAAAGCACACAAAGGTGAAAATGACGTATGTTCATTTCTGTTTCATTACATCAAGAAGCATATTCTACAGAATGTAACTGAGCTGCATCTATTGTCTGACAGGTGCGCCAGTCAAATTAAAAACAACACAATGATCCGCTTTTGTTTATCCATTGTAACAACAGAGTGATTCCAAATTATATAATGTTACTCTTTCCAATAAAAGGTCACAGCTTCCTACCAAACAACAGGGATTCTGGGACTGTAAAGAAACTGATAAAAAGCTATGATAGGGTCTATCTACCTAAAGAATATGTTATGATTAAAAAGGTGTCAGTTCTCAGTAGAAACCATTGATGCTGTGCCTGTACTGGACTTTAAGCGATGTTGGTCTATTTATTACAAGAAGACTTTTCTCTCTGAATCAAGTATGGGAAAAATTCCTAAGGTACATAAAATGTCTTTTTGTCCTTTTAAGTGGATGATGTTTGAATACAACTCAAGCTACTCTGGTCAAATAAAAACTTAACAGTTCATCGATGGTGCCGGCAAAGAGAAATTCAATCTCCTTCACAGTTACAACAAGAATCCTGTACTTCCTACGGAGTTGACTTATCCTTCAAAACAGATGCCTATCAATGAAAATAAAAGGGAACATTCTTAAGGTGAAGAAGTACATATATTCCAGCTTAGTATACAGAGTTTTACGATCAACTTCAGGAAAGGCCAAGACAAGGAGGAAAAGAAGTTGAAAATGATCAGGAGGACTAAAAACAAACAAACAAAAAACTACTTTCTCAATCTATCTTCTATCCAAAGTGTGTAGATTTTCATTAGAGTTCATTCTTCTAGATAAAATATAGCTATACAGTGTGATTCACGAGGATTTACCATCCTTTACGGAGCTTATTTCCGAAGACATTCTGAGCAAAAAATATCATATAAACATGGGTCCTATTCTCAACATTAACAGAGTTACGTTTCGTTATTGGAACACATTGCTGTGAAGGCGTGATTTTGGTCAGTGTGCAGTCAGCAGCCAGCAGCCAGCGCGAGTGCTATGGAAATCAAAGATAGCTGTATGCAGTTACGTAGCATGACGAGTGCCGTTTACAAGCGTGCGGCGACATTTTTTTAAATGTGTTGCAAACTCTCCAAGACTGTAAATTAGGATGCAAAATTGAACTGCAAATAATTAAGTCAGTGGAAATGGTGTGATTTATAATAACTGTTGTGATAAGTGCATTAGAATAATGTAAATTTTTAGTTAAAAATAGAAAAAGATGTCTGTACGAAGCAACTAAGGACTTCACAGCACATTTTAAGCATCATAAAACTTTCTAATTAAAGAACTGCTACTTCTGAATGGTTCATTCTCTATTTGTATTATTCTTTTACCTTCAAACTAAAGAAAAACGTATTTTACAAACAACTTTAAATTAGCTGAAAATATTGAGAATAGGAACTATGATTATTTGACATTTTTTTGTTCAAAATGTCTTCAGAAATAACCTCCGTAAAGGACGGTAAATCCTTGTGAATCACCCTGTATAATATGAAAATAGTACGCATAAGTGTTCTCATTCATTGTATATTGGTGCATTAAACAATTTATATAATTATAACATTATTTCCTAAAAATATAGTTTATTAATTGGTAAAATGTGGACGTTCATTGCAAAAAGGTCATGAGTCATTGATTTTGAAAATGTGTTTTATGCCAAACAAAAAATGTTAAATGAAAAATATATAATGTAATATTTTCCTCGATAACGCTTTAATCATTGACAGTCGTATGAGAATTAAAAATTAGGTAGTTTATGCTGTAGGTAGTTTTTTCTTTCTCCTGTAAAATTTCAGTTTCTTGACTCATGACCTTTTTGAAATGACCGATTCATTTATAACTAAACCACATGTGAACTTTCACTTGAGCTTGATTTCATCAATCAGCTCTAACAGGAAGTAGGCTCAGTGGCGTATCACTCTAAAATTTCAAATGGGAGTCGGGGTCAAATATGGTACTTTTTGATAGGGCGCTTCAAAACAAACAACTTTCATAGGAAACGTTTTTATCAATTCCTACGCTTTCAAAGAGAAAACGTACAAAAAGATAATGTCATCAATATTGAGAAATGTTACAAGACGAAAATGTAAACAAGACAATTAATATTGACATGTTACTGAAAGGCTTGACAATTCCATTAATTTTTTATAAATTTTCAAACTATCTGCCGTTCTAAGCAGCACATACCTGTAGGCTACTCTTCTTCTAACACTGTCAGTGACTCCAATAATTCGGCGTGGTCAAGTGACTAGCAGAGTAGGAATTAATAAAAACGTTTCCTATGAAAATTGTTTGTTTTGAAAAGCTCTATCAAATGGTACCCTATTTGACCCAACTCTCATTTGAAATTTTAAAGTGATACGCCACTGACGCTACTTCCTGTTAGAGCTGATTGATGAAATCAAGTTCTAGTGAAAGTTCACATGTGGTTTAGTTATAAATATTTTGTCTCGAAAATTTTCATGCACAGTTTCCGAAATAAATGACTTACGGGTGATCCGAATCACCCATTACTTTTACGTACTTTTCTCATTGAAAGAGTAGGAAATAATAAAAACGTTTCCTATGAAAGTTGTTTGTTTTGAAGAGCTCTATCAAATGGTATCCTATTTGACCCCGACTCCTATTTGAAATTTTAAAGTGATACGCCACTGACCCTACTTCCTGTTAGAGCTGATTGATGAAATCAAGCTCAATTGAAAGTTCACATGTGGTTTAGTAATAAATATTTTTGTCTCGGAAATTTTCATGCACTAGTTTCCGAAATGACTGTTACGGGTGGTCTGAATCACTCTGTATAATGTGGGACACAATTTGTAGGCAAATTTAGGTTTAACGAAATTTCACTATAACGGAAATAATTACAGTACCCCCTGAAGTTCGTTATACTGGAATTTCACTGTAGTTAAGTATATAGAGGTGAAATTCCAGTGTACGTTTCGTGAAGGAATTTGGGAACATGGAAGCTTTATGGTCCCATAGCTATTGTGGAAGTCATAGTGAAGCGAAAGTCCCTTTCCATTGCCTGGAATCGAACTCGCACACATAAAAATCATAATCAGATGCTCTGCCAACTGAACGAACTTGGTTACTGGAGATATACATGTTTCATGTAGTTCTTAGAATAATGTCAGTAATTCAAAATAAAGGAGATGAAATATAAATCCATGTCGTACTTATTTTGTGAAATATTTGTGAGGAAAGATTGAAATAAAAGTTTTCTGATCATATGCTTTGTTATTTTATGTAAAGGATGAAGGGAACTGTTCGTAATGATTCTTATCACTGTATTGATTCTGTTGCAGGCTGGTTCACGCCACCCAAAGAAGACGGCTAAGTCTGATCGCCTGTGAGACTGTTTCTTTATTTTTATTATTTTTCTCATGTGTAAGTCCTGAAAACAATTAATGAAAATAAATTACAAGCCTAGAGACTGATGGGATGGAGTGCACTCGTCTGAGCACTCAACCCAAACACAATTAATTGTACGTGGCAGTAAACTGGTACTGCGAGCGAGTGTTGATCTGGTGACATTTATTTATGAACAGCTTCGAGTGACAAGCAAGTGGAGACTTTGTGGCAGTTGATCGCACAGACAATTGTTTCAAGTATATAAAGAAGTGTGGCGACTTAGATGCGGAAAATAATTAAAACTGATTTCGTGAATGAGATAACACTTTGCTTGTGTTCTTGTAGCTTTTTTTTATGTATGGGCATTGTTGTGAAATTAGGGCCTCCCACTTAAAAAAATCCTTCCGATGAAACTGATGAGCGATATTGTTTTTTTTTCTCTCCCTTCAGTTTGTGTTCTTAAAATCATCTTATATTCATTGTTTCATAATAATGGCAGATAGGAAGTTGTTGGTTTTCCTTACAATTTTATCTCTTCTTTTAAAATTATTATTGTGATTATTTTGAGACAGTGGTGATTAAGTGTACTGGATTTGCGAGAAGTTTCTGGCATATTACAAAACATTCCACATAGAATTTGTGTGGCTGCAAATTTGATGTACAGAGAAGGAACAGAATTGTTTTAAAGTTATGTTGTTGCTACTCTGCATGTTACCTTGGCTTTCACTTTGATGCACTTTTGACTGCTCTGTAAGATGACGTTACATTCTAAATCATAATCCATCTTGTTTAGACCATACTATATCCGATTGTGGCTAAATAAACTTGAAATATGTATTCAACTTTAAACTACAATTATATGTAACATATTTCTGTTACAAAAAGGGTTTAATAAGCTTGGTTTTTCTGTAATCTTAAAAATAAATTAGATTTCTTGAAGCCATTTAAACAAGTCTGAAAATATAAATAAACACGATTTTTATTTAGTGGACGAGTAAATGAAGACCAGTATACAAGGTAGTGCTGCTAGCCAGGAGCATGGATGCCGTCGTAGTCTCAGGTTATTGATGCAGTTGCATTGTCCAGGTTCCTGGCCGTCTTAGTTATGCATTTGTTACACTACAGTTTACCTGCAGAGTCGGATTGAGTTTACCAAACAAGCTCTCATTTCACACGAGTAGAAAGGACTGTTTGAAAAAATTATATTACTGAAGAACTATACTGATTTCGATTTTCCTTCCCAACATTTGAGTTGTGCTTTAGTTCCTATTTTGTTTTCTACTGGATGGATTCAGTTGAACTGTTCTCGTGACTGGAAGTGTGAGAATATCTGTTATTTACAGGTTGGTTTGGTAGATTCACTCAAGTTTGTAAAGAGAGGTTTAAATAAGATAAGGTCTTATTTCTTTATTAGTTATAAGATAATTTAGTTAGTCTTAACTTGTATTTCGCTAATGTATAAAAAAAAAAAAAAAGAAATACTGTGTCTCAAAATCTAGGAATAAATTAACATTTGGAAGTACGTTCAGTCATATTTATTTAAAAATTAACAGGGAACTTACGGAAATATAATGATTGTGTGAAATGTCTATACTCGAAAGTAATAAAATACAATAAAGTATGTACATCCTTTGACACAGAAAATGGTCGATCTCCTGTAGTGTTAATTTGTCTAAGTGTCATTCGGGTTAACACGTAATTTACACGAAATATTAAGCATCATGGTCGAGGATGAAATTAAGTCGTAGCAGCGATGTATGTGTATGACACAAAACGATATACTCCCTATGAAGTCTTTATGGCTTAGCGATAGAACTCTTATTGTTCCAAAGACCAGGCTTTGAATCTATGTAAAACACATGGATGTAAATACTCGTATGGCATACACAATGATTCCCAAGTTATTCTGAGGTGGGTCTTAGTCTCTGAACGATGACTAATTTTCGTATTGAAGGTTGTACTTTCATTAACGTTGTAGCATATTTTATTTGATATTCACATATATATATATATATATATATATATATATATATATATATATATATATATACATAACCCATATAGCCAATATTTCCGTAACTATTATGTGAAAAACCTCGAAGCACATTAAATAGAGAATGGAGCAAGATGGATGCTGTGGAGAACTACGAGGCATGAAGTTGTTCTTACACTTCTGTTTCCATGATACCATGAGTGACATTAAACTTCTACTATTATATACAGTATGTATATAGTTCGAATATAGACATTTCACATCAGAAGTTATGATTTGAAGTAGAACAGATTTGAAAAACATCTATTCACAGGCTAGTTTCAAAACTTTGCCAAACAAAGGTACAATTTATTTTTATATAATCTGTACCTGTCACATGAAACACCCACTGTGAGATGACACAAATGATACTGAGTCACAGAGCTGACACCTGCCTTGAGGATCTTACTGTCAACTTCCTGCTATAGAAATGAACCATCTACCAGTTAAATTGTAAGCTGCTTTCGTGATCAAGTGTATGTACTTGCTATTTATGATATGATATGGTATGGTATGATTTATTATCCCACAACATATTTGGTCCTGCTGGTCCTTCACATTCTCATATAGGGGCAGCATTTCCTTTCATTACACTACTTTTAACATTTTTACACATCACGTGATGAAAACTACTCTATTTTCTCCTATTCATAATCTATATCCTCTCACTTCCATATCATTTCTTCTACTCATCACATTCTAAATTTCCTATGTATCCTATGCCTTCATCCTTCTATTCCCTTTCATTTTCTGCTTATGCTTATTGTTTTCTCTCCTATCCATTTCGTTCTCCAATTAATTCTTTCTCTCTTTTCTATTCTATCACTTACAATTACTAACTCTTCACCGATTTACTCTTCCGGTATATTTCAATTTATTCTATTATTTCCCTGCCCCCCCCCCCTCCGAGCCACTTTCTTTATTCCTTGTTTTCTAATTTCTATTATCCCTCACCTTGACTTCCTTACTCCTACATAACTTTACTATTTACGTATCTTAACATTATACAAATATTCTTTTCGTTTACATTATTTGTAAACACTGTGTTCTTCTCACACTTGAGCCTGGTCCCCACAGTGCTTGTTTCTGTGATTGATTCCAATTTGGGAGCGCTGATGGCTATCCTGTGTGCTCACTTGCTGGAAATGATGCATTCTGGTGGCTGCTTTGGTGGCTAGCGTGCTGGATTTCGAGATTAAGTTGCTTGCTATTTTCCATATTAGTTTGCAAGCTGGAACCAAAGATGATAATATTAGTATCACCACTGAAACCATATCATCATGTTTAATGTTTTCCAACTAAATCTGTTTTTTTCTATATTCATTAGTTTTTAAAAAACAGCAATTAAATATCGGACTTCAGCTGTTTTTCACTTCTGGTTTAATTACCTTATTAGGACATATACTATTGTTAATATAGGACTTTAGTTGTTTTCCACTCACGGTTTAGTTTATTTGATCATGAGTGTTGGCAACAGATGAAACAACAGATGATTTTCCAATTTGAACTATGAAAAGAGCCAATTCCGTGTGAATAGCAACCAGCATCGTAGCAAACACGGGAGCCATCGCTGTATCCACCAGAGAACCAAGCTTGCTGGCCTGCAAGAAAACACACAACGAAACGAATACCATGGGAACTGGGCTTTACTCTCCCACTACACTCCGTTCTTTTCAGTTTCCTTTGCTACTTTTTCACCACTTACACACCATTTTCTTAAATTGGCTTTCCTTTACTACTACACATTTGCTTTTCACTATCTAATCATTTATTACTTTCTATATTTCCCCTTCTTGTCACCAACCCCTCCTTTTTTTCCCTTTATCATCCTTCTTTGTAACATCTTTCCATCTGAGCTGATAACCTATATCTGGTTTGCAATGCTGTTACCACAGAAATTCATGCTGTCTCTTGCACTTTCTTGATTCTCACTTCTCACTTGGCCTTGGGGTGACGTCATCACTGATCTCATCCATGTGTCAATTCCACTACTCTTCGCTCTTTTCCTGACGTCACTCCATCTTTCATTTGCACTCACATCTGAAGTCTGCCCCATTTACACAGTGAGTTCATTTAAGGAATGAAGATTAGTCTCATATATTTGTTCATTTGTTAAGTTTCCCTAAAGGTAAAACCAAATTATATATTCAAATCTGACGATCTTGGAGGTCACAAACAATGATTTACATTGCAAGCATCGAAGACTTGTTAATTTCTTGTTACTGAATAAATAAAGAGCTTAATTCCAAAACAGGTTTAGTTCACTTTGTAAAGCTTTCAGAAGAGCAGAGAGATAATGACAGGTATGATTTTTACTTTTAACTTGTTGCAGATTATTTCTATATGTGTATGTACAGTTACCCTTAAAAAGAATGAGACGATTCTTGGTTGTCGGAAGTTAAAGTTCTACAGCGCGGTTCACTCGATATCGACGTAATGATACATAACATGAGAAATAGTACAAGAATTGTTGCAAGGACCACAACAAGGACAAGGATCACGAAGAAGACTGCCATTTAAGGCCAGGATTTCACAACATAGCTCGAGTCACAAAATATCATTGCTTCACTGTACCGAATGGCAAATGCCTGCTAAGGGTTCTACATTCTGGACTGCTGCTGTCACTGTCTTGTCTCGGTAGCTCATATAGTAGCGTGTTGGTTCCGCTGTATAACCGAAACGTCTCGTGTTCGATCCCGGGTAAAACTTTTTTTTTATTGAGGTGTAATTAATTTGTTCAGAGTTCCTCGACTGTCTAATTTGTCGAAAAATATGGAATAATTTATCCCCAATTTCTGGGTTTTACAAGTTGGCTGAACCTCGTCAAAAAAAAATAAAACTTACTTGGAAGTTAAAAGTATTCTTCCTCAAACAAAAATCATAAGAAACAAAAAGAGACCTGTTAACTTAAAATCTTGTCCACATGCCATCAGCTTCTATTACAGATCTAAGTCGATCCGGCATGGATGTCACGAGATTGTGAAATAAGTTCTGATCCCCGGCGAGATCTTCCCAGGTGTCAACAACTTGATCCCACAATTCATCTCGATTTCGAGGGCGTCGATGGGCATAGGGACTATCCTTCTCTTTTTCAATTCCACCCATAAATTTTCGATGACATTCAAATCAGGTGACTTCGGAGGCCAATTAATGATTTCGATCTCGGGTCTCCTTTGAAACCATCTTTGAATGCTTGCAGCATAGTGCACGGGATGGCTATCCTGCTGGAAGAGCAATGTTCCTTCGGGAAAACGTTCTCGGGCGGAGGGAAGGAATATATTTTCCAGAATGTGCTCGTAAGTTCCCGCATTAAACCGGCCATAGATGCTTCTATAACGCCAGGTCCATCGTAAGACATCCACCCCCAACACGATATGCTAAAGCGCCCCGATCTTTCACGTCGGTGCACATAGCGCTGATCATGTCTGAGACCATCCTCACGATAGACACGGACAGGACCTTCGTAATCACTTGAGATGGTTGTTTCGTCGGAGAAAATTACATTTCTCCAATCGAAATCCACTCAATTGGTAGCGAAGGCAAGACGGTCGACAGCTTGTGCTTCCCCCAATATTTCCATTTGCGCAGCCCTCCGGCTCCTAATACCGCGGTTCCTCAACCTGCTGATCACAGTCTGTGAAGAGCCGGGAAAGTTAGATACTGCTCTTATTTCGTTAGCAGTCAGAAAGGGGTCTTGTCGAACTGTCTCGAATAAGAGAGCATCCTCTTCCAATGAAGAAATCCGCGGACGCCCAGGAATAGGGCGATTTTCGACCTCCCCTAAATTTTGGTAACGATGAACCCACCTCGCGGCTGTAATTCCAGGAACACCGACCAAACGGCCAGCAGATCTAGCCCCATATCCAGCCTCAACTAGAGCTATAACTCGCTGTCTCATGTCACGTTGGTTCGCCATTACGATGAGAAATGAGGGATGACGATAATACTTTAGTGTAGACAATGACTATTTAACGTGATATAGAATTATTGAAATAAGAGGCATCTTGCATAGTAAGAGTTAATAAATCAACCCTAAATAAAATATCTAAATAACAGGATATAACAGGAAGTCCAACTGTTGCGAAACTAATCAAATTAAATCTAAGCTGAAGTAGCACAGCCAGTGATAAATGTTTTGTACACAGAATTAGACTGAATTCCTATTCGACAGAACCTATAATCAATGGCTTGTCAGAACGTGATAAACAAATCCTAAGTGTTTCCAATGTCACTGAACAATTTCAAAATATTAATTTAAAAACTAAGAAAGGATCGTAAATGTTGTATCTAATGATTATTTACATTTATGTCTACAAAATTAATCTTGGAAAAATGTATATGATACTGGTACTACTGATATTAAGAGTTAATGTATTGCATTTTTCACTTAATTTCATAATCACTTCAGTGGATTTTCTCCACTCAATGTTGTGAAAAAATTCAAAAGTAAAAACATGTAGATAACGCAGGGACTTCAAAATCTCATGTATTAAAAAGAAGAATCTATATGTAATGAGTTGCAATGTAATGATCCTCATTTTCTTAAATACTGCAAGGAGTACAGTGTAATTTATCAAAAATTACGAAAGAGGGAAATAGAATATATTTGAATAGAAAAGTACAATTTTCAGATAATGCAATTAAATCTATTCGGAATATTATTAAATTTAAACTTGTAAGATATCCTAAGAAAGAAAATATTTTTTCACTAAAACCAATGATTATAAAGTAGAGGATCCCAAATCTATTGCAAATTCTTTTAACGTATTATAGTATATAGTACAGAAATATGATTGACAACTTAAGCATTCAAGATTTTGCAAAAGATACTGCAATTGGTTACTTAACAGATGCATTTAATAATTAGTATTAATATATGTAATTAGTCAATAACTGCAACAGTGCTTTTCCATTCAATCATAACATGAATAAAATTGAATGCATACTAAATTAAACACTATTGCAAACACGTAGATAAAATAGTTAAAATTAACTGAAGGGGTGAAGATGAAATAATCTAAAGCCATACTTTTAACAAAAATTGTTTTGTGCGATTGCATTTCTTACACATATGGGAAAGCTATTAATAAAATATTGTAATAATTACTCAACAAATTACATAGCCTAAGGACTCTAAACCTTTGTAAAAGTTTGTCTATTATTATATACTTTATAATTTCATTTTAATTGTTTTTAATATATATGCATTTACATTGTATATGTGTGTGTATAAATGCATTAGATTAACGTTTATAATATTATAACTTGTAATTTTGTATTGTTTACGATCATTAACACTTAATCTCAGGACTTTGTAAAACTCTATTTCAACGTTACTTAGCTATTTCAACGTTATTTAGACAAAAAAAATCGTTGTATAAACTAAGAATCTAACTCGCACTCTCCTACACAACACGCAGAAGTCTTACCGTCTGAGCTATTGAAACGACATGAAAGCTTTCCTTTCTGTGTGGAGTGTCGATCTAGTCATGAAGGTCCATTGTCGATTTAACTACACGATTTATGTATATATTTATCTTTCATTTACGTAATATTATCATATTTTTTGCAGTTTTTGAAGTGAATTTCGGAACGATGCTAGTAACAAACCAAATAGTCTGAATTTAAGTAACTCAATATTCGTTATCTTGTGTATCAGTGCTCTGGTCTCCGATGATGCGCAGTGTCTCACATCTGAGACTTAGGAATATTCAATCGTCTCATCCTTTTTCAGGGAAACTGTACATTACAAATGTAAATACAATATCTAATGGTGTATAATGATTATTGTGAGTTACAATTTTCAGACTTAAACCAGAACCAGTTTAGTCCATGAACTAAACTTGTTTTCTAACAGATTGTTTATTTTTCATAGTGATAGTATGTATTCACTACTCACAACTCTGAAAAATATTAATTTTTATTGCACATATTCCTCAATATTGTCATTTTTAGCTCTTAAAATATTTGCATAAAAAGTCCTTTTTAGTACATGCTCTCTAAAATAAATGGTTGCTTTTTGGACTGTTATCAGTTCGAAAAATTGAATTTTAGTGACCTAGGCCGCTCAAGTCATGGCAACCTTTAGCAGGGTTTTAATATGTCAATATTGTTTCATTATGTTTATCAGACAGCGGTAAGAATATGACAATTGACTGACTGTGCCTTTTATACTTATATTTACTTTTACTTTATTTTATTTCATATAATTTAGAGAGTTTTTACTAAAAACTATTGTATGTACCATGTACACAAGATCTTTAGTGGACTCATCCCGTATTTTGGACTGAGCTTATGTCTCGTACAAAAACACTGAATTCGTGCACCCTTATTTTGCATACTTGATACATAAATAGCTATTTTCATTGTTAGGGACATGGAAAAATTATATTAGAATTGTACAGCCTTTGACACGGAAAATGATCACTCTCCTGTAGCATGAATTCGTCATAAGTGTTGTTTGGGTTAACACGCAATTCAAACGGGGAAGTGTTATGCATCGACGTCCAAGGATGAAGTCTAATTGTAGCAGCGATGTATGTGTATGTCACTAAACGACATATTTCCCATGAAGCCTTTATGGCTTAGCGATAGAGCTCGTTCTTCTCGTTACAAAGACAGCTTTGAATCGCTGTGCAAACTGCACAGCGTATACTGTAATTCCTGAGCTCCAAGCTGGGACTTTGTCTCTGAACAGTGATCATTTTCGTTTGCTTTTTCGAAAGACATTCCATTTTTTGTAACAAAACTGTTTTTTTCTTTAGTTTATTTTCTTTCTTCAGTTCTATATCAAGTGTAGTTGGAACTTACACAAAAATGATTGTTTCAGTTGTACTACTTCTGAACTGCATAACTCTCACTTTGCATTTAGAAAAGACTTAGAACAGCCATTTCAAACACTGATTTCTTGTGAGAGAATGGATATGATAGAACCAATAGTACACATGTGCAGGTGGCCGAACTTGATTTCAGTACTGATAAATTGTTTTCAAAATGTTTCCTTATTCCATCTGATAGAATAATAATCTGAAAGCTAAGCATTTGTGGACTCCTTTAAACATTTTTGAGCTGAAATTGTTTTGAGAATGAGCTCTTCAATTGGGAGTGTCTGTTTTTTTTTTTTTTTCGTGGGTTGTTTTATGATGCTGTATCAACATCTCAGGTTATTTAGAGTCTGATTGAAATGAAGTGATAATGCCGGTGAAATGAGTCTGGGGTCCAGCACCAATAGTTATCCAGCATTTATTCATATTGAGTTGAGGGAAAACCCCGGAAAAAACCTCAACCAGGTAACTTGCCCCGACTGGGACTTGAATCCAGGCCACCTGGTTTCCCGGCTAGATGCGCTAGCCGTTACTCCAGAGGTGTGGACTGCAGTGTATGTTGTACATTGTCATGCATAATATTGTTTTTTTCCACTGTCAGTCCAGCAAAAATGGAGTTAGTATAAAGGTATTCTGTTCTCTCTTTAAAAAAAAAGTGACATGTGATTTGAAGAAATCACTATGATTGCATGTAACATATATCCAGGAATTAGGGTAATGGAATTATTGTAAATAAATATAATTTGCTGTAAGATTTAAGTGTGTCTAATGAGCAATAATAATAATAATAATAATCTTTCTTCTAGAGAGAGAGAGGTGGTGGAACTCTCTGTAGAATTATTGTAGCAGACGAGAAGATTACTGTCCAGTTCACGGGAATTTTGTCGTTTTTAACTTCCTTTTCGTCGAACTTTAAGAGACTTTCAAGGCCTAAGCAGAGTTGAAAGAAAAAATGTTGAAACATAATTATTAACACATTTCTCGGTTCCATGATGAAAAATAATAATAATGCATTGAAACAGAGTGAATTATTAAGAAGACAAGTGTTTTTGAGTCACAGACAATTAACAATTTACTGATTAACATTGGTACCTGAGCAGTTCTTCTACCCATAGCTCAATATCCTATCTTTTCAGTCAAGCAATTGTAAAGAAAGTGTGACAGTTAACAAGTGCGAGTTTTGTCTAGTAAAGTATTTTATTGTGGTTATACATTTAATTTTTAACAGATTTAAAGATGGATAAAAACAAATGATAGTGGTAGAGGTTCACAGTAAGTGAACACGCGACATAATGTCGAATTCTAAAGTTTGCAGATGTGTAAACTATCCGAATAATTTCTGTTATATTTTCTGTGGAAAATTTGCTCTGAAATCACAAAAGAAAAACATTACACCCACTATTACAAAAGCATACAAACTCTACATTTGTTGATGAAGGACGAGTGGAACGGAGAAAAATTCTCTCCAGCACTGGGATTTGAACCCAGGTTTCCAGCTCTATGTGCTGACGCTCTATCCACTAAGACTAAGCCACACCGAATTCCCATCCCGATGTCGGATTGAATTCTCTCAGTTTAAGTTCCACCTCTGGGGTTCCCTCTAGCGGCCTACCCTCATGCACTACGTCATAGATGTATGACAGTGGCACAATGTCCACACATGTGCAGAGGTGCACTCGTTATGAGTGACTAAGTGGCCGGGATCTGATGGAATAAGCGTCGTCTTAAATCACTAAGTGATTATTTTTCGCATATCATTTCTGCACAGAAATATCATATGTACTTCGGTACATCGTAATAATCTACATTTGTTGTTCACTAGATGACCGGGATGGGCTTTGGGTCCCCAAGTTATGTTGTTCATGATTTTGTCATTTTATCTGAGTGGCAAAAAGAAAAGAAGAGAGCTATGTCTTTTGCAGTTCCGATGATTTGGCGAGAACCTGAAGGTCATTGACCAGTTGCTACATTTGCTTGACGGACATTTTAGAATTTACTGATAAAACCAAACGTTGAATTTTTTTATCCAAAAGTGGCATCAGCTTTAAAGTTTGTACCACATAGTGATTAGCCTGCCTGTGCTAGATGCATATAAAAGTGATGAAAGTCCTCCCCTTTTAGGTGATCATTCATGACGTACACTATACCTGGTAAGGTTTTTCTTGTCTCAGTAGCAATAAAACCAAGTCCTTTCAAATAAGAGTGGAGATTATAGGTTGTAAATTTTCAGGATTCCTTTCAAAACCTTGGTATTGTACAGGCTACCAGAACTCAGTTTCTTGAAAAACAAGCTCAGTGACGGAACTACACAGTACGAAGAGAGATATTTTGTAATTTTATTTTGTGCTACAGAATGTATCAACTGGTCCCTTCCGCCACTGGATCGCTCCACTCCCCCATCGCCATAACAACACAGACGAAGTAAGACATATCTCCTTTCTCTCTCTCTTCACAGTGAGACAAGATACATCACACAGACTTTAGTTACAGATTCAAATTTTGTCAGCCACAAAACATATTGAACTTTTCTTTGGACATCCATCTTGTATAATTAGTTGTAACAATGAAAATTACTAAGGAAGGGACTAGTGAAGTGCTTTGTGTGGAGCGTGGCATTGTATGGGGCAGAGATATGGACATGCGACGAAGTGAGGAGAAGCGACTAGAAGTTTTTGAAACGTGGATATGAAAAAAATGGAGCATGTGAAATGGACATACAGAATAAGAAATGAAAGTGCTGAAAAGAGGGCGAAGAAAGAATGATGCTGAAACTGATTGGAAAGAGAAAAAGGAATTGGTTGGGTCACTGGCTGAGAAGAAACTCGAGGATGCACTGTAAGGAATGGTGAATAGGAGAAGAGTTCGGGGCAGAAGAAGATATCAGATGATAAACGACATTAAGCTCTGTGGATCATATACGGAGACTAAGAGGAAGGCAGAAAATAGGATAGTCCGGAGAATGTCAGATTTATAGTGTAGACCTGACCTTGGACAGAAGACTATGAATGAATGAAGAGGAGACAACTGGGAAGGCAGAAAATAGGAAAGATTGGAGAAAGCCGGGTTTGCAGGCAAAGACCTGCCATGGGCAGACTGACAGAACACTAAGAATAAATTAAAATAAAAAAATTTGTATTGTTCGATTGTTACCGACTTTTCTTTCCGTCAGTGCCTCCAATTTACAGACGAAAAACTTTGAGAATTTTATTTTCATCTAGCACCAATATTACATTTCTACCTCTGTTCATTCAAAACAACATCCTCTGAAACTCTAGCATGACTTCTGGACATGCTGTATATTAATTCGTATTGTGATTACAGATTGGGGAATTTTTTTTATAAAAAATAAATCCCTGATTTTGGAGGAAATTTTGTTGTAACTGGTTAGCAACACTGAAATCATCTCTCGTTGACAGAATAGCCAATTCAAGTGCTTTCCCGCTAGATTCGGTGTTTTTCTATCTTAGTTTAGCGTGTAAAATTTATGAAATTATTGTCAATATTGTAGATTTAGTGAGTTTTATTAAATTTACAGACCCAAAAACAACCTCATTTTACATTGATAATATAACATTTTAGCAATTTCTGCACTGTTTTGTAGCGGAATGTTTCTTAATAGCGTTGGTTACACTGCTCATTGAGACAATTCAATTCAATTTAATATAGAATTGAGAAAAATGGAGATTTAGTCGGAGTTCATCGGTCTGTTAAGTCATTTTGCATTTACTGACACGTTATAAGATATTCTGTTTATAGAAGTTGGAGTACATTAATGCAGTGACTGATAATACTATCTGGTTATGTGTTAAGTTTTTTTTTTCGCCGTCGTGTAGGAACTCAGAGCCTACAAATTCACATTTGATAGACTATTTGGAAAAGAATTTTATGTAAACAGGTTGAACGGACGCGTAATACTGGATCTGATGTTCGGTGACAACTTCTAAAAATAAACGTGCAGAAGAAGGGAAAAAGAAGAGAAAAAATGGCTTGTGTTGGATGTGACAACACAATGGTAAGATTTATAAGATCTGTGGACACATTGGAATCCATGAAAGATTTCCTTGTATCTCATGGGATAGTAAGAGACACAGTGAACTGTCCGTCGTGTGGTAGCATATGTAATTTGAAATTTAATATCGGAAAAGAAGAACTTGCATATGGATGCAAAAAACAGCTTGACCAACAAAAATGCAATTTTTTCAGACGTGCTAAGAAGGATACCTTTATAGGGGCTCCTCACTTGTCCGTGGACCAAATTTTGAAATTCTGTGCCTTGTGGTGTATACTACCAAACCCAAGACAGAAGACCCTCATTGCAGAAATAAAAATCAAGGCCCGCATAGTTGTATACTGGTCTAACTTTTGTCGTGAAGTTTGCTTGGACTGGGTGTATGATAACAGGCGACAAATAGGTGGTCCAGGTAAAGTTGTGGAAATCGATGGGAGTAAATTCTGTCGTCAGAAATACAAGCGCGGACGTCTCAACGAGGGTCAGTGGGTATTTGGTGGAGTAGAACGTGGTAACGCCAGGAATTTTTTTGTGGTAACAGTAGAAAACAGAGATGCAGAAACTTTAGTAAACATAATTTTGCAGTGGATACTTCCGGGTACTACAATCGTCTCCGATTGCTGGAAAGATTATAATTCCCTGGAAAACGAAGACTTTGTCCAGCTTCGTGCGAATCACTCAGTGGAGTTTGTGGACACGGCGGAAAGCGGCGATATTCATATTAAAAATCTGAGACGACTTGCAGGCGAACACGTGACAGTGAACAAGAAAAATATTGAGAAAAAGTGGCTCTCCCGCAAGTACTCGGTTCCAGTTTTTGGACTCAACAAACGACACTTTGAGGGTCATTTTGCGGAGCACATATTCAAGACCAACTTCCCCCGATCTCGTCTCATCTGTGAATTCTTCAAGAGAGCCGCTGTGCTGTACCCACCTCCACATTAAATTGGTGACTTATCGACATTCATTCGAAGAATGGATGGTATTGCAGGTAAAATTAATTGCAATCTCCTTATCAAATTCTTTAAGATTATTAAGGCTAGTGCACATTAGGATACTTTGTCGCGGCACATTGTATCAGCACAAATGTCGTGGTACATTGTATCTGGCACAAAGTCGCTTGATGTGCCTCGACAAGTTGCAGTGTGTTTTGCAACAGATATTATTATGTGCTGGTGCATGTGCCCGGTTATCCATTGAAAGGCAGCAACATGAAGGAACATCAAGGGATGTCTTGAGTGTTGCAGTAACTTGTGATCGTGTTACAAGACCAGCATTGAATGTAGAGTATGTCCACAGAAACCCTCTGTGATTACAAACTGATATAATTTCATAACAGAGTACATTACGAACTTTATATTAAGGTCATCTATGTACCTCCACCGCCTCAGAATTTGCAAGATCTGCACCATATCTGTGATACCACTAAGTCCATTCCGGTAGATCAGAGGTTCTCAACCTTCTGAAGATTGTGAGCACCGCCCAATGTAATACTAAATAATAATAATAGATAATATCGTTTATGTAACCCCCTAAGAAACTAAGAAGAAGTTACGGACACTGAAGTCGGGGGATCTCGGTGGCCACTTGCAAAAGATGTTGTCGTTGTCTCCGGCGCACATAACTACATTTTTGCCAGTTGTTCGTTAAGATGGTTACGAACATTTACTACAAAACAATAATGCAGAAATAACAGAAGACTGGTAATCCCGAACTTACAAAACCCAGATTAACAGCTTCTATCTGTTTCTGCTGCCATCTAAAGTTTTTGCCAGCAATTACACATACCACAACATTTAAAACAGGAATTCTTTGAGTCGTCCTTTCTTATGACCTTAATACAAAGTTCGTAATGTACTCTGTTACGAAATTATATCAATTTGTAATCACAGAGGGTTTCTGTGCATTGGTGGTCTTGTAACATGATCACACTGAACACAAGCTATTGCAACACTCAAGACATCCTTGAGCTACTGTACTTCCATTTAGCAGTTGTTACTAATCAACAGTGGCGATCCTGGTGGTTGTTCTCTCCTACAAGTTACCGTTTTTAACATTGGGATGGTCAATCTGTTATATATGTGATCTGGGCTCAGAGGTAGCTAGTAAATCAAGAGATCGAGGTGCGAATGTAAATCTAAATAATTAGATATTTCCTGTCATCTTTAGTAATTATAGTTCCTTTGACTTTCATATGTAGCTAACTGTAAAGTCATTATTATTAAGTTTATTCATAATTATTTTGTAATAAAATAGATATTAACATACTTTTGGGTATTATAAGCCTAAATCTGTACTGTAACTGTTTTGTAATAAAATAGATATTGACGTAGGCCCAATTTAAAGTATAATATACGCCTAAGCCTAAATCTAAGTAGATATTTTCTATCCTCTTTTTTTTTCGAACAGTGTCCTTTTTTTTTTTAAGCTTTGTGCCCTCTTTTTAACCGATGTGAATTTGGTCACCTACTAGGAAAGTATTTTATTACTGAAGTTTGTAACGCATTTAGGTGTTCTGCTATTAACTTCTTCAGGCATTCTTTTTCATTTTCAACAATTCGATTTTCAAAACTCTCAACTAAAGGAAAGGGCAATCCAATAATTTACCTGCTATAACCGAAGAATTCCAAAACTTTAGTTTTTTTTTTTTTTTTTTTGTGAAATCATTAAATTTTGTTTGTGGCTGAAATAATAGTTTCTGCTTTGTGTTACATGCCTGTATTTAAATAGTTCTCCTCTCGAAAATTTCAGCAAGATATGCCAGTTTCGCACACCAAAAATTGCCTTTCAAAAGTTTAACATGCTCTGGCTTTCCATCGTCAAAAAAAAAAAATAATAAAAAGAAGAAGCTCGTGTTGAAGCTCTACCACTCGAATCATGTAAGGAGTGACAGTAGGAGGAAGAAGAATAAAGTGCATAAGATTTGCTGCTGATATGGCATTGTTTAGCTAAAGAGGAAATGATACTAAAGGACATGCTGATGGAGCTAAATGACAGTTGTGAGCAGTATGGGATGAAGATAAATGCTAGTAAGACGAAGAGCATGGTCATAGGAAGAAAAATACAGAAGATAAACTTGCGAATTCTAAATGAGGCAGTACAACAAGTGGACAGCTTCAAATGCTTGGGGTGTATTATAAGTACAGTAACATGAGCTGCTGCCAGGAAGTCAAAAGGAGAATAGCAATGACCAAAGAATCTTTTAATAGAAAAAGGAGCATTTTCTGCTGATCTCTGAAAAAAGAACTAAGGAAGAGACTAGTGAAGTGCTTTGTATGGAGTGTGGCATTGTATGGGGCAGAAACGTGGACATTACGACGAAGCAAAGAGAAGCGAATAGAAGCATTTGAAATGTGGATATGGAGAAGAATGGAATGTATGAAGTGGACAGACAGAATAAGAAATGAAGCTATGTTGGAAAGAGTGGGTGAAGAAAGAACGATGCTGAAACTGATCAGGAAGAGGAAAAGTAATTGGCTAGATCGCTGACTAAGAAGAAACTGCCTACTGAAGGATGCACTGGAAGGAATGGTGAATGGGAGAAGAGTTTGGGGTAGAAGAAGATATCAGATCATAGACGACATTAAGATATATGAATCATGTGCGGAGACAAAGAGGAAGGCAGAAAATAGGAAGGATTGAAGAAAACTGGGTTTGCAGTGAAAGACTTGCCCTTGGGCAGAACTCTGAATGAAATGAAAATGATATATGAAGGGTACACGGGAATAACGATCAAGGTCCATTTTAGAAAGTTTCGAGAAAAACGAATTTTGAAGTTTAAGCACTTAATACTTTGTTATGTGTGTATTTAATAGAAATTGACGTAATGAAATGTCAAGAACGATTATTTCTTATTACTAGCTAGACCACATGATAGTACTTCCTTTCCACTATAAGATGGCATTATTAACTCAATTTCGATTTTGGATGGACCTTAATCGTTATTCCCATTTACCCTTCATATACTGGAATTCATAGGATCACGTTTCTGTAATATGTACTGTAATTGCAATAATTACTATGAATAATTACACCACTACTAGTAAATAATTCTGAAGGAATATTTGACTCATTATGTTTAAAAGTCATTTTTTTAGTAGGGCAATTCCATGAAAATGTGGACATAAGAGGGAAGTTTATTTCTGTTTTGTTTCATTATTGATTTATTGTAGTTCATTGTCAGCACTGTATTCTTTCCCTCCAATTTGTGGTTTGAATATGGCAGCTACTTTGTTAAAATCAACCTGCAGAAGAGTTTCAGACAAAAATATTCACTGATTTCAAGGTAAGATAAATGCTTATTTTTATAATAAATGACACATTTTGTACATTTAAAATTGAAATGTTATGACTTCTCTTAATGGTGCTACAATTATTTTATTTCTTATTTAATATTTTCCCCTTTAATTATATGCTTTTAAACATAACCTCTCATATGTAACATGAGTTACCAAATTACCATATTTTTAGAATTCTGCCCTTTTTAACAAGAAGAAAAGGTTCATATTTCATATTTTGCTTACTGACTTTATGATTAATTAAAACATTTATCACAAAAATTCTGGTAAGAAGCACGAACAATGTAACATAATTATTAAATCATGTAACGTGAGTTACCAATAATACCGTAAAAACATACATTGTATCTAAAGTAGTCAGTCTGTCATAAATATATTAATTTCTATAAAGTACTATGAAATGTTTATAAATTCGTTGTAATGTATCAAATTCAGAAGATAAGTTAGGTAATTTTGTTGAATTTCATTATGACTTTGTTTTGTGATCTTTTTTTCTAGATGTCTTTGACAGCAGCTGAAAAAATGAGGAAGAGAAGACAGAAGTTGAAAGAAGAAGGAAACTATGAAGAGTATAAGAAAAAGCATAAAGAAATTGTGAAAAAAGTAGGGAAAAAGAGCAGAGATTGCCAAAACACATCCAGAACAGAATTCACAATGAAAGGAAAGCTAGTGTCAGGGAAAGAGTTGCGAAATATAGAAGGCTTAAACAAGAAAGGGAACAAAATCACAAGACTCTCAAAGAAATGGCAGAACATACACCACCATCTAAGTCATCTTAAAGTTTAGGAAAAGCTGCAGCAAGAGTGAGGCGAGGACTACCTAACTCCCCAAGAAAGAAGTGTGCAGTTATTAGAAAATTATATGCAGACAATATTGAACCAATTAAAGATAAACGAAGTAAGCCTACTATGTCTGCTCTCAGCCCCACCGTTGTAAAAGCAGTCAGTGAATTTTATTTGAGGGATGATATAAGTCGACAAGCCCCAGGGAGAAAAGACGCTGTATCTGTCAAAAGTGAAGAAGGGAAGGTCAAGCTCCGAATTCGACATTTACTGTTTCCAGTAAGAGAAGCACATGCAATATTTTGTAATGAGAATGGACCAATGGTTGGAAAAAGCAAGTTTGCTGAGCTTCGCCCAAAAAATGTAATGTTAAGTAACAAACTTCCCCAAAATGTGTGTCTTTGTAGGTACCATGAAAATTTCATCGGTGCAATAAATGCTTTTCATAAGTCAGTGCCAAAATTTCCTGAATATACAGCCAGTTTGCCTGCATTTTTTCTGTGCAATAATGCTACAGAAAAATGTTGGATGGGAAAATGTGAAATATGTAAAAGTTTAATGAACACAGTATTGCAGGAAAATTGTGAAGATGATACAGTAGAAGCATCATGGTTTGTGTGGAAAGAATGTGATGGTAGACTTGCGAAGGTACAGGAAGAAGGAACTATTCAAGAGCTGATTGAATATATTTGTGCTATTGGACCCCAGTTTCTACAGCACTGCTACATCAAAAGGGAACAAGCAAAGACTTACCAGGAAGAGAAAACTACTGTCTTATCTCAACATGATATGGCTTTAATTCAAGTGGATTTTTCTGAGAATTACACATGCATGTTGCAGGATGAAATTCAAAGTGCACACTGGCAACAGAATCAGATTAGTCTTTTCACTGCTGCTATTTGGCATTCAGAGGATATTCATTCATATGTCCTAGCATCAGACAACATTGATCACACTAAAAATACTGTTGTTACTTATATGGATCGTTTACTTGAAGAAAAGTCAGTAAAATCTGTTCAAGAGGTGCACATATGGTCTGATGGTCCAAGTTCTCAATTCAAAAATAAATATATTGCTGAATCCATCAAAATTCTGGAAAAGAAACATGGCAAAAAGATCATATGGAATTACTTCGCCACGTCACATGGCAAGGGATCTGTTGATGGAATTGGAGGTTCCATAAAGCGACAAGTATGGGAAGCAGTAAAGAGAAGAAAATGTTTAGTGTCTAATGCATCAGAGTTTGTAAAAGCCACAAATCCATTGTCTAAAATAAATGTAATAGAAGTTACTAACGAAGAGATTTCTCAGCGAAACAATGCTTGCAGTTAACATCGGTTATTAAGGATGCCAAAACATTAGTGGGTATTGCAAGCATGCACTGTATAAACGTTGTAGATGACAATATTATTGGATATACCATAACTAAACAGTTTCTACAGGCAAAAGATAGTCCTGACAAGAATGAGGAAGAAGTAGGAATTAAGGAAAAACTTAAAAGTTGATGACTGGGTAGAAGTTCAGTGATAAATCCACCAACTATTGTTAATGCTCGAGGACATTTCAAATTTTAGAAGACTGCGTAACGTGAGTTACTTCCAAGGAACATGAGTTACCACAAATTTTGTTTATTTTTTGACAGTCATTTTTGCTAAATTAAATTTAGACATTTTCTCCTTGTATACTGACCTTGTTTTCATAATGCTGTTAAAAGTAATGTTTATTCCATGCTTAACAGAGAAGAAATTTGTTAAATTGAAGAATGTGTTGAAAGTGTTGTCCAAGAATTGTAAAGTGAGTTACGGTACCAATCTATTATAATTATTACTGTATCCATGTACGCAATATTTAACTAAAGAAACATGTATTGAAAGTGATAAATCCTGTTAATGATCGAGGTCATTTCAAATTTTAGTTGGCTGTGTAACATGAGTTACCTTGAAGTAACATGAGTTACCACAAATTTTGTTTATTTTCGGACAGTTATATTTGCTAAATTAAATTTTGACGTTTTCTCCTTGTACACTGACCTTGTGTTCATAATACTGTTTAAAAGTCATGTTTATTCTATGCTTAACAGAGCAGAAATTTGACGAATTGAAGAGTGTGTTGAAATTGTTGTCCAAGAATTGTAACGTGAGTTACCGATCTATTATAATTATTTTTATATCTGTTTGCTGAAAATTTAACTTTCACTTTATATGTAAATGTTTATTAAGCTTAAGAGGTTTTAATGTGCTAATGAAGAAAAAATGTTGTGTAAGAATATTTGAGTTACTAATGTTTACATCCACAGATTAGTGTCCAATTGTAACATGAGTTACCATGGAATGACCCAGTAATGTTACACAGTGAATAATACAAATAAATAGTAGTAACTTGCCTGTAAAATTATTGTTCACTGTACTTATTATGGAATGAAATATGTATTTATTAAAAAAAGTTCAGAATATTTTGGAGAAATGTGGAGAGAGCAGACCACACTTGGCAATCTGTGAGTTGACTTTACAGTAAACAAAACTATACAAAGTAGCAAGTTTTAGTAATGTCTTGTTCCTGTAAAGTACGGTAGTGAAATCATTGTCCCATACCATTACTAGGATTACTTTCACTAACAATACAAAATTATATTTTCATTATTGGTGTCATTCTTAATGATATTGCAATAAGTATCTGCCAGCCATGGGAAACAGTTAATGAGGAAAATATAATGATGTAAATATTGCAGCCCTGTTTAATGTTGTAGGGTCTGTTTTGTGTTACTGCAATTATTCAACCTGTCATGCGGCAGCTACAGATTCAATGTTTTCTTTTCCCTCTCACTTTTCCTCCACTGTTCCAAAAGACACTGATTTAACTAACAGTAATAATTAGGCCTAAATATAACTCACCTTTACATAATCAGATAGTGCTTCATTCAAATGTCGGCACATGTCTGGCATTATTAGACTAATGAGTTGCTTTGGGACTTTAAATGTATACAAAAGAGATGAGTAGACATCTCCAGAAGCCAAAAATCTCAAGTTTATGGTTAGTATTGTCTTTGGTTTCACTGAATCTCGAAATTTTGTTTTAGTCTTCACAAACTACGAGTATGAACCATTTGCAGCTCTACCTCGAAATCAGTTGTTGTCATTCTGGTGAAGTTGAAAAATGATCCATCTGACATCTGTAGGGTTGAGAGTACACAACAGCTATTCCTTTCTTCTAAAACCTTTCTTACACACACACTCTTTTGTGCTTCGATTTATTTCCAGCTAAATGCGTAGTAATGTAAGCAGCACAGGTCAACAGGACCTCTTTTTGCGACATCTTAGTAGTATGTGGACAAATGTATTGGTGTCACTGCCACACGCTCCCTGATACAAGTTGCTCAACTGTTCTGTTCCCTAGTGAGGGCAAGGCTTTACGGATCTCAGTCTACATGTCTCAGGCTTTTCATTTATTTATTTATTTGCATTACACTTTCATAAAGACTGAAATGATGTTGATGTAGAAAATGATAATAGTAGTGTTGTGTTGTGTATAATGAAGAATGTATAGAAATAGGAGTAATTATTGTATGAAGAGGTACTAGTTATAAAGTGGATAGTTAGGATTTTAGATTGTTCAGTAATCAAAAATCTTTGCTCCCTTTTTTTTTCAGCCACAATAATAAACATACAGGGAAATAAAAATACAGGCAGTGTTCTAAGTACTTTTGAATATTTTCCCCCACAGTCATCGTGTTTCAGGCATTTGTCCCATCACACCACTAGTTTGAAGATGTTACTAATGTAGAATTTGGCTGGTCGAGTGCGGAACCACTGCCGGACAATGGTCTTCACGTCTGCGAGCTGCCATCAGGAAAAGCACCAGGTAGACAGAGTGGTTCTCCTCCATGACAAGCCAGGCCTTGTGTGGCAAACAGAACCGCCGTCCAACTGCAGTCTTTCAGATGGGAGATTATGGAGCATCCACCATATAGTCCAGACCTAGCCTTCAGTGATTACCATATGTTTGGCCAAGGGTTCATTTCCGAAGACAACCTGAAGACCACAGTCGGGTGGTGGTTCCACACTTGACCAGTCGAATTCTACAATAGCGGCATCTTTAAACTAGTGGTGCAATGGGACAAATGCCTTGAACTGCAGTGGTGACTATGTGGACAAATAGTCAAAAGTACTTAGAACACTGCCTGTATTTTGATTTCCCTGTATGTTTATTATTGTGGCAGAAAAAAAAGGGGCAAAGACTTTTTTCGACTCGCCCTAGTATAAAGTTATGTTATAGGCTAATAACAAATGAAATGGACGAAATAATGAAGGTTGATTAATTAGATTGACATTTTAAAATGTGAGACTGAATAATAAGTCAAATATAAGAGATAGATACAGTCTTAATGAGTAGGGTTGTTAGGAGAGATGGATAAAAATGAGTGAACATTTTGTACGAACATATGAGAAAAAGAATGAAATTGAAATAATATGTAGGATAGAAATCGTGTGATAGTGTAATGAAAGTGTGAAGAGATTGTAGATGTGGTGAACTGATATGACTGAAAGGGCGAAAAGACAGGATAGGGAAATTAGGAAACTCAGTGTGTAGTGATTCAATATAAGTGTTTGTAATATTGAAAGAGCTATTGTAGTGAGATGGTAGGATGGTTACTAAAAATTAGAGGTAAAAAAGAATTAATAATAATATTTCTAAATTGTTTTTCTTATTCAGTCAACTGTCTGAAGACAAGTTTGAACCTCATAAGTGACACCAATAAGATATCACTCATGAGGGAACTAAGCCAGAAGATAATGGGGTAGGATGGTCAGTTCCATTACATACATCGCTGACTAGTAACATATTGCACTAATCAGACTTCAGATGTATACAAACAATTGTTCTTCCTCTGACACATATCGTAAGTGAAATGTACTGCCTGATAACAAATATGTTGTTGTTGTTTTCTAATGCCAGGCGTTTGACAATAAAGTCATTTGATCTCTTGCACTCCAATATTTTTCAAAGATATTATCATGACCAGCCACTGAAGCACAGATTTTGAGGTGTTCCGAATCCATTTCTTGGTTTGAGTTGCACAATGGGCAGTTAGGGGACTGATATATTCCAATTCTATGTAGGTGTTTAGCCAAACAATCATGGCCTGTTGCCAATCTAAATGCAGTTACAGACGATTTTCGTGGTACTGATAATAAATATACTACACTTCCAAGTTAAATCTGTGTCCAGAAAGAATGTGAATCACCGTTCCCTCTCTCGCCTTTGCAACCTATGAGTAAATACTAAGCTGATAAAGAGGTGTTTACTGTTCGTGCCAACTGTCGTGAGATAGTGGTGAATACACATGTAAGTGCTGAAAGTGTTGTACCCATGTGAAGTGCAGTAATCGTTAATTTTGATAGGCTATTTTATCCAATTTCAGATCTTCTTCACATACAGTGGATACTCAATATTGTATAGTTAATTATTGGAATGAGGTATGCCTCAACTAATATTAATATTATGCACTGTATTTCTTACACACATATACATTACTTTCACTCATTGCATTATCTCTTGTAACATGACCTCACTCACAGACGAAACTGTAGGTTGTATAGCTTGATTCAGGGATTTTGGCCCCTGCAAAAAGTAAGTAGATAGACTAAGATTGAGTTACTCATCACTACTGTTGGGCTGGGTCACACAGGTCAGGCAGCGCAGTCATAACACCTAACACTTCCTTCTTGGTATACTCTGTCTTAAAACACAATGGGCCATATGAATAAACCTGAAGGATTTCCTTCGAAGCATGAGGTTGAAGTATAAGGTTATGCTTCGAAGCAAGAGGTTGAAGTATGAGCATATGCTTCGAATTGTAAGAATAACCTCTACCTTATCCTTCAACCTTTTGCTTCTAAGACAGAAGCATGTGCTCTTAAAAGTTGTTGTGACGTTTCATGTTGCAATACTGTGTATTTGTCGGCGCTCTTTATCAACTGAGTGCGGGTGTTCGGTTTCATAAAGGAACGTGATAAGCAGCAACGGCGGGCTTCCCAATGACTCAGCAACTTTCCTTCTGATGCTAATAAACCACACTTATTTCAATCACAACTAGGTAAAGATTCCGCGTGGTTAAAACTGGATCTTCTGATTCAGACGGCGGTAGCTGTGCGCCCTTGAAAGTACAATGATATTTTTTGCTACACATCCCAGAATATTAGAAAAAAAATCACAAGTTCCAGAAGTGCAAAGGAAAAAGAAAAAGAGACAGCATTTCAGAAAATGATCAAATATTTCGATGAAAATTCGGCATACTAATAAATTCTTCCTAACATGCGTCTTTGCAGTGGTCATTATAGCATTATTGAATATAATTGTGCCTACTATGAGTGTGAGAAATAATGATAGTTGATTAAAGTTTCTGGGTTAATCTGTGTGCATCAATAAAATACGAGTAGAAAAATTATATCAATGCAGTCACGTGAATAGATTTGAAGTTCTTCCAGTGGCAGGTTCCTCTGGCTCTAAAGTATTTTCATCTTCATTTAAATCCTGTATATTTTCTGTAAAGTCATAATCGTGATCATGTAGGTACTTCACTAGCCTACAATGTGCAACACAAAGCAACAACAATGATTGTTGGGACGTTTGAGGCAGCAATTGTACAGGCGTATTGTAGAATAGAAAACCTACTTCTTGGTTGGCCAAATGAAAGTTCTATTACAAAATAACTGTCTCTTTATTTTAAAATCCGATTTCAATATGATACCATGAGCCATGGTTCCAAGCCGTTACCCAGTAGGACAGTATTTTTAAATCCACTTAACACGTCACGAACTGATGAATTTTTCCTTATTCTACAGTCATGAACGGACCCTGACCAACTAGCTGTAGCACTCATAAAGCGTTCTTTTGCATTGCATGTAGCCTGCAACATGCTGATCATTTCATGATCATACCAGCATGCTGTGTAGGTTTAGGAATACACACGAGTCCAGTCTAATACACTAATAGCATTCCGAAAATTAAATTTCTATAACTATTCAGTTATTGCAACAGTTGTACATATGTTGTAATGATGTTGACAACTTGAGCCATAAGTTCGTTTTTCCGTTATTTTTTTAGATACACCAATAACAGGTCCCGCGCCGTGGCGTCGTGGTCTAAGGCATCCTGCTTAGGACTCGCGTTATGGAATGCGCTCTGGTTTGAGCCCTCATGGGGGGAAAAGTTTTTCTCGTGAAATTTCGGCCAATGTATGGGACCGGTGCCCAACCAGCATCGTGATGCACTTGGGGACCTACGATAAGTAGCAAAAATCCAGTTTCGCAAACCAGCTATAATGGCTGGGGGGATCATCGTGCTAACCACACGCTATCTCCATTCTGGTTGGATGATCGTCCACCTCTGCTTCGACATGTGGACGTGAAGCCACCAGCTGGCTTGGCCCTTCATGGGCTGTAGCGCCATGGATTTACTTTTTACTTTCACTTTTACACTATTAACAGTTTTACTCATAGTGCTGCATGTATATCCATCTCTTCTGCAACATCTGATTAGAATCTCGGATCGACCATAAAGTGCAATAAATAAATAAATTAATTAATTAATAAATAAATAAATTAATTAATAATAAACAAAATAAAATCATCATCTTCATTTCCGAGGATGTTTGGCTGGCTTTAAGTGGGCTGGATTCGATACGAGTCCACACACTTAGGCACGGTTTGGTCCATTGTGAGCTCTATAGGCCTATATCCGATAATTGTCCAAGTCCGATGGTGGCTTCGGTGGCAACCGTGAATCCGACGCTGATAAGTTGGCCAACCTGCCTCAGCTCCAGATACAGCCAGGTCTCGTTTCATGATGAGTAGCCTGAAAAACCCCAAGGGCTCCAGCCCCCAAGCCCTTCCTATATCAGCGTCGGAAACTCCCAAGACTTTACACTAACCTATTTTTACTATTGCAGATAATGGATGAAATGAAATGATAGAGGGAAACGGGAGTATCCCGAGAAAATCCTTTGCAAAGTCTGTTTTTTCCACCACAAATTTTATCATGATCTGAACGGGGATCGAATCCGGGTCTCCTGGATTGAAAACAGCAGCTAGCACTTGGGGTAAAGAGGCGGCTATTTCCGAGAAAGCCCCTCCTCTTCTCCCCTGTGTTTCTTCCAGAAAATGGGATTAATCCATAGGACATTTTCTTCATTAAGTGTACATAAACTCTTATACTGCTCCCTAACAGCACACCACCATAATTTGTAGTACTTTTCATGTCGTAATGCGACTGGTAATTCAACCATCACAGAGATGAGTCTGCTCCTGACCAGACTTCACTTTTTAGAAGGATATGCTTCTGAATCGAAGGATATGCTTCACTTTATTCATACATTTTTTCTAATTTTGAAGCAAAAGGTTCCGCTCGAAGCAAATGCTTCTTCCTGTGAAGCAAGTGCTCTTTTCCTATTGCGTCATCAGGAGGAGAAGGTTGTGCTCTGCATTTTATTATTAAAATCTGAAGCACATCCTTAAAAATAGTGGAGTAAAAGGATATGCTCAACTTTATTCTTACGGCCCAATATTCTTCCACACGTCGCGATACTAACCACTACATCTGTTGACTAAACAATGTCATGATGACTTATATTTTCTTTACATGAGTGTCCCTCAGCTTCGAGCATAGATATTATTTTCATTCTTCCTCTTTCCTCTTCCCCTCCTATGCACATTTGTGATTAAATTTCTTTCTTATGATGCAACATATAGCTCACTTACTAGCCAAACAACCAAGGACAGGGGCCATTAACGCAGAATCGAGTTGTATAGTCTACTAACAACGAGCTACTAGCACTCATCTCTTGCATTCACGAGATGCAAATTTAATTTGGGGGTGTAGTACATATCAGCCAGAACCTCAATCAAAAGATAGTAATTTGTACGTTATGAAAATACTGTAAATTAAATTAAATGATTAGGTAAACATAGTTATGGTGTGACCGGAATACAGAAATGTGACAGTTCACCATGTTGAAGATGTATGTTGACAGACATTAAATATCACTCAATAAAATTGTCTTTGATTTGCTCTTCTTATTTTTCAGATGATGTTACTGCTATTACAGTGGATCCTTGCTGCCACTCCTAAGTCATGAAAGTCAAAACTGGTGTGTGATATAACCGGCAAAATATTATTGCTGTCGATCGATCAAAATATTTAATCAATTAAGTACTTGAATTTAATCGATAGATGAATCGAGCTTTGATCGATTTGAAAAAAGTTTTAATATATTGTAATACACAATTATTGTTAAATTTAATTTGTGTTCGGTGATAAGCATAAGTATTAAATGTTGTACATCTGTATATATTGTATTGTTATATTACAAAACAACTAGTATTTCAGTTATTTACTGATATATTTATTATGAGGCTTACAATTTAGTTCAATTTCTCCGGGAATTTTTGAGACAAAAACAAATAAAAGAAAGTATGAAGACTAAGCTAGTTAATACTGATTTTAAACATGTAAGTGGATTCACATACTCCAAATTAAGTGCCATTCTACGTTTAGTAACAATGTTTCCTGCATCACTAAACACAAAAGAAATTTTTTTTCTTTCAAGCACTTTTCCACGATTGTTCAATTTAAATCCAAATGTTTCACTGAGTGTACCTCCCAAATTCTCATATGTCATAATGGAGTTATCACTTTTCACAGAAATCCGAGTTTTTTCTTCAGCAGTCTAAACATACAAACTTATCGACAAACTCAGTAAAGAAACTGCAACAAAACAGCAGACTGCTCCTTATTGTAATTGGGTTACAAAATTTTAGAAAGAGAAGAAGATAGTTGCTCTCTCACTTGCACACAGTGTAGCCAAGCCTAAGGGATGAGAAGGGCGAATCCCAGAATGTATGTATCTCATATGCTAGGAAGATGAGCTGACAACAAGGTGAAAGTTTTCTTGAAAAACCATAAAACTTAATAAGGGTTTTGCATTGTGTTTCAACTTTCAATAGGGGTAGACAGGTCACTGTCCTCATATCTCTGTCTCTTTCTGAAGTGTTTGTGCAAAGATTTGCCCTATCCTATCTGCTTTGCAGTTACAAAATAACAGTACTATTGTGCTTTGAAGTAAGCAATTTCTGAGAGACTAATGTTGACTCAGTTTGCATTAAGAAAATAATAATTAATATCAAGTACAAGCAGTTAGTTTTAATCGGCTAGATTAATTGATTAAAAATTTTTACACATCTTGATTACACAACTTTTAACACTGTATCACTTCGGAATATGTATGATGAGACTTTCTTGTGTTAAATTTTAACGTACCTTGTTTACATGTTTCGACCTATTTATGGGTCATCCTCAGAACTGGTCGTTGTTGGTCTTGGCGCCTCTTGTTCTGTTTCCTGTGAGGATGCGTTCGTGTGGTATAAACCACATTTATGGCATTTAAGTATGTTTAAATGCGACAGGCTCATGTCATTAGATTTACTGGCATGTAAAAGAACTCCTGCGGGACAAAAATTCTGTTGCATTTCTGCTCATCAAAGGGATCTTTTCAGTATCTGATCTTGAATCAGTGGTGCTAAGAAGCAGGCGACAATGTTGTGACTAACAAATCGTAGCTATAAATCTTACCTGCATGTTCTGTATCCGAGGGTTTCTGCTCATATGTGAGAAATGAAGTGTAACCCTTTTCTTTGGCATTCACGAGCACATTACAGCTATTCACTGCCATATGCAAGAGGCAGAGAAATATTACATGTTATATTTACAAATTTTCAGTGTTAATAGAGTTTTCTTTATTTTGTAATTTCCAGTACAAGTATTACAGTGTATATGTAAATGTCATAAAACTTCGATTCCGCTATCCACCAGGCATGGGAGAAAAAAGTACTTAAATCATTGAAAATAACCTTATAATTGTAGTACACCACTCTAGGAACACAATACAATCAATGTGAAAGCTGTAAACCAACCCAGCCTGCCCCAAATACCTTAATTTCTTATATACATGATAGATCTTTTCTCCGACATTTTCACAGACAAGTCGCCCTCGGTAGTGCAGTTGGTATATGCTCGAGGTTGCGGGTTCGATCCCGACCAAGGTCGATGGCATTTAAGTATGTTTAAATGCGACAGGCTCATGTCATTAGATTTACTGGCATGTAAAAGAACTCCTGCGGGACAAAAATTCTGGCACACCGGCGACGCTGATATAACCTCTGCAGTTGCGAGTGTCATTAAATAAACCATAATTTGTATAATTTCAATTTCACAGACAATAATGACATAACTCAGTGGTACCACTCATTATCCACTATGCAAGAAGCAAATGTTATGAGTAGTACTTATTGAGCAACAATGTCCAGGTCCAGGACAAATCTGCCTATTTAAACGCTCTATTCAAAAGCATGCATGGAAAGCATATCAAAAGACTGAACAAACTGACCTAACCCATCACTGATCCTCGACCTTACAGAAACTCGCTTTCTATGTCTCTGTCTCTCTACCTGTCTCCCTGTCTACATATCTACCTACCTATCTACCAAAATGTGTATGTGCAAGGCATACCAAAAGCCTAAAAAAACTAAACTAACCTGTCACTGGTCGCTTATTTTTTTTTTTCCAGATATTGGGAACACTGTGACACCCATTTCACATGCCCTCTGCTGGATCTACTCTGAACTATAACTCCGAATATGTAACAGGGTGCCATACAGACTGATTATTTAGTCCTGACAGCTTGGGGATGTAAAAGAGGGGAAGTAATAGAAGTAGTGGGGAGAACTCTGAAGTAGAACGAGCAGTCAGTAAAGAAATGTAGTACAGCTTAACTGTACTAGAAATACATGCTCTACTGCATGTGTGACATTTGATCTCTCTGAATGCAACTAACCCAAACACCCCTTGGCATAACTTAATGGACTTGCCTGACCAGGCGCACATTGTTTGTGACTGACAGAACTAAATAATCGTATTGTAGTTACATGCGAATTGTTTATTTAGTCAAATTGTGTAAATGTAGTGTATTAAATTTAATATAATATATTTATTTAATTTGTGCCAGTTTGTGTCGTCATTATATCTATGAAGTTATTCCATATCCCAGTTTAATGTAATCAGTTAAAGAAGGCAACAAAAATCAGGTATATTTTAGGTGCTTATCAAGATCAAATGTAGTCGACCTGGTTGGCGAGTTGGTATAGCGCTGGTCTTCTATGCCCAAGGTTGCGGGTTCGATCCCGGGCCAGGTTGATGGCATTTAAGTGTGCTTAAATGCGACGGGCTCATGTCAGTAGATTTACTGGCATGTAAAAGAACTCCTGTGGGACAGAATTCCGGCACATCCGGCGACGCTGATATAACCTCTGCAGTTGCGAGTGTCGTTAAATAAAACATAACATTTAACAAGATCAAATGTAAATATTTTCAGTGTTTGTTTGCTAGAGATTTTGTTTGTTTTCTAGAGATCATTGTTTTAATGATGTGATATGTGTGTGCGTTTGTGTGTAGATGTGTGAATAAAGGAACAGTTTTTGGCAACATGTCCGGGAATTTGAAACACTGTCCCAGATTCTAGGAAATACACTTTTGTCCTACCTATGCCGATTTTAAGAGCAGCAAAGAATAATATTCTAAATATACATGGAAACAGAAATATAAGTGAGCATCTAAAGATATTTTCTTAGTGTTCATATTCTTTATGTTAATTCGATAGCCTTCATTCATAGTTTTCATTGACCTGGTTGGTGAGTTGGTATAGCGCTGGCCTTCTATGCCCAAGGTTGCGGGTTCGATCTCGGGCCAGGTCAATGGCATTTAAGTGTGCTTAAATGCGACAGGCTAATGTCAGTAGATTAACTGGCATGTAAAAGAACTCCTGCGGGACAAAATTCCGGCACATCCGGCGACACTGATATAACTTCTGCAGTCGCGAGCTTCGTTAAATAAAACATAACATTTATAATTTATTTATTTTTCATAGTTTTCTGTCCAAGGGTAGGTCCTCCACAGCAAACCCAGCATTCTCCAATCTTCTCTTTTTTAGCCAGTGAACCAGCTGATTACCTTTTCTCTTCCTGATCAGTTTCAGCATTGTTCTTTCTGTCAGTGGCGTATACTGGTTAAAGGGTTTGGGCTACCGCTGACCCTATTATTACACAAAATATATCTAACAATTACTTTAATTTTAATTACTATGGTAAAACTAATAATACAAAATTATTACATTATGTTATATTATAAACTTTTTCTTTTGTAATTTCCTTGGGCTACCGCCGGTAGCCCGCAAAATACGCCCCTGCTTTCTTTACCCAGTATTTCTAACACAGGTTCATTCCTTATTTTATCAGTCCATTTAATATGCTCCAGTCTTCTCCATATCCACATTTCAAATGATTTCAGTCATTTTTCTTTACTTTGTCGTAATGTCCATATTTCTGCTCCTTACAATGCCACATTCCACACAAGGCACTTCACTAGTTTCTACCTTTTCCTGTTAAAAGCTTCCTTTTCCATTGCTATCTTTCTTTTGATTTCCTGGTAGCAGTTCATGTTACTACTTACAGTAGACCCGAAGTACAGGTATTTGAAGCTCTCCACTTGTTTCACTGCCTTGTTCATCTTGTTTGCATTTCTCTTTAACCTATACTGCTCGGAGCTGTCATTTTGCACCAGTAACATATTCCTTAGTATCTTCTTCTCTTCTGCTAACAACGTCATATTGTCAGCAAATCTTAATGCACTTTATTCTTTTTCCTCCTACTATCACCCCTCCCATGTTTCGAAAATTTCTTCGCGAAATCTTCCTAGTAGATGTTCAACAGGGTAAGTGATAGAGAACATTCTTAAATTTATTAATATTGACAGTTTATTTTTAAATTACTGGTACTTTCATGGCTAGATGGAAAATATTTAATTTTATATTGACTTTTTTCTCTTGTGAGTTTATACAAAGTAGACATAATTAACAAAAATCGGTTTATCTCTCGGTCCTTGTGAATGAGGGAATTGTCCAGCCTAACATTTCTTAGAGTTTTGAGAAAAATTAAATGGAAGAGGAAACATGGGTTCATATGCATTACACTGTAAACAAATGCTAGCAACACGAAAACGAACTATCCAGTGTGTACTTATTTCATTTTACTTTATGATCGAATGAAATGTATATGTTTGTATATAACCACGTATTGTATATTACATAATGCAGTATTACTGTTCTCTGTTCCACTAACCAAACAGAGATATGCTTAATTTATTTCCATAACCTGACTATACATGCATAGCTTCCTTTTGGTTTTTTATAAACAAACCAGCCAGCACCACCAGCATCAACGATCCTCCCAAATGTGTCACATAATATCATGCTTGGCACAGAACAGGGGACTGTTATCACATGGCTTCAAGTGATGGAATGAATCTGATCCTTAGGAACATGAAAAACTGTAATTTTTTTGCTATTCTCTTCAGTTCTTCGATAATATTGTTTTTTTTTTTTGTCTTTATAAAAACAATTATCGAGGCAACAAATATGTTTATTCAGCCGTGAAACCTAAATCATGTTCCAAATTGCAAAAATTAGATATATGTGGCATATTTAGTGTTATATAGTTCCGCATTATCATACAGAAAATCCCCATTTAATGAAGTTGGCAGTTCCTTACAGGAGGATCCTCACAGGAAATCATCACTAACTACTGCAGAAGCTTTCAGTTAAGAGTTTCGAACATAACATGTGAATAGTGTTACTTGTTGTTGATTCCAATGCTTCCAGTATTTGGTTTTGTGTTGTTGGTATTGCATTTTCGGTAAAATAAATTTGCACCACAACTTTCTCTCATTATCTTGGTCATTACTCATTACATTTTTCGATATATTGTTATTGAATCACTTCAACGAAGCAATGAGTTTTGAAAAAAAAAAAGAGTAAATAATGATTTATTGTGAGAGTAACTCCTTTATACTACACTCTTTCTCTTTTATTTTAAGAATTTTTCCCCAATTGTCCACTTTAATTTTATTCACAACTGTCACAATCATTAAAACATGCGGTCTTCATTTCTTTCATCTCAGCACAACATTCAAAGCTTTTTTGTAATTGGCAGGAAAATTATCAAAGTGCACAGAATATGTCCTGGTTCGAGTATGGGATCTGTATCCACCCAGCATCATGATGAATTTGGGGAGCTACGATATGTAGTGAAGTCCAGTTGTCTGCATTCTGAATGTAGCAGGATTAATAACATTTTGTAATAAGGAGAGTTCTGATATAAAAGTTATAATCTGTTGGAATGTAATCATATGGAGAGAAATTTTATTTATCTAAATTATGTGCCCTCCATTGAGGGTGACCACTAGGATCCTGGATACATTCCAGTATTTTTATGCCAATATAATCAACCATTAAAGTATAAATTATACTGAAGTATCTGAAGTGAGCCCTTAAGAATCTGTATTAAAGTTGTTTCATTATTATGGAATTGGAATCCTAGACCTTTTAAAATATTAAAGGTATAAAGTAGTACTATGCCTCCAAGTTAAATCTGAATGTGAATCACCGTTCCCTCTCCCTCTCGCCTTTGCAACTTATGAGTAAATATTAAGTTAATAAAGAGCTGTTTACTATTCTTGCCAGCGAGTTGTATGAGATAGTGGTGAATACACGTGTATAGGAGGTGCTGAAAGTGTTGTACCCGTGTGAAGTGCAGTAATCATTAATTTTGATAGGCTATTTTATCCAATTTCGAATTGCCTTCATGTACAATGGATACTCAATACTGTATAGTTAATTATTGCAATGAGGTATGTCTCAATTAATATTACTAATATTAATATTATGCACCGTATTTATTACACACATTACCTCACTTACATACATTACCTCACTCATTGCATTATCTCTTGTAACATGACCTCACCCAGACGAGACTGTAGGTTGTAAACTAACAATGAGCTACTAGCACTCATCTCTTGCATTCACGAGATGCAAATTTAACTTGGAGGCGTAATACTGAGCCCATGCGTCAAAGGTATCCCTCATATAGTCCACTTTTTGGAAGATATATTATATTTATGCTTAGAAAGGACATGGTTTGTATACAGCCCTCTTTTCTGAATCTACATGCTGTGCTTGTGCATGTACAGTGTCCCTTTCAAAGCAGATGGTGCAGTGTAAAACCAATTCGTGTATTTATCTTTCCTATTTAAGGCAGTGATGTCAACTCTTCTGTTAGAATCTTCAGCAGAGATGTAAAGAATCTCTTCACTGACTTCCCAGCCTCTCTGTTTAAAGACATAGCTATATCTGTCTAGCTCTATTACATCTGTTCAGGGCTTAAGCTAGAAAATAAATAATTGTCGCAAAAATGCACAAACGTAAATTTATATTTGTGCAAATTGCGAAAAGCTTGTGCAATATTATAAATAATTCTACAGAATGATAAAATTAATAAAATATGCGGAAACAAGAAGTTGTATAGTTTGTTTCTTGGAGTTTTATTACTTTCAATCCATCTTACCACACTCTAGATATACTTATGTAAGTAAATCATTAGACGTAGGTATGTTTAATTACTGCTGAATTTACATCACATTAAAATACGTTATTTTATGAGCACTCTAAGAATTGAAATTCTTTACGAGTAGGCCCTTCAAGATTTATTGTTATCGGACTGCTAACTTTTTTTTTTTATACTGAAAGGCGGTTCCTAATTCCAGTTTTTACAAGATTCGTGTAACTAAATTCTTGCTCACAATTTACAGTATGGGATGGAATTATATAAATCAATTAGAAGAAATTGTTCACTTAACTTACCTGAATTGCACCACTCTTTGAAATCCATTCCTGAACATCTATTCCTCAATATCTTTTTGAACATTGTCCATGCCAATAGCATTTCATTTAAATTCAGATTAGTTCAAACACATCTCTGATTTCGTTTTCTCTATTACTATCTTCGTTTCTGAAGTCCAATGTGGTTGTCGCATTTTTGCACATTTAAATTGAAAGTTTGTTGCATTGTTAGAAGTTGAATAGCAAAATGCGACTGTGGCTTAAACCCTGCATCTGTTTCTGCGCAGTAACCCCTTTTTCCTGCAGAACCCCAACATATGTCCTAGAGTTCCAGTCTTGTTGCAGCCTGAATGGCAACAACAGATTGTGCTGTAAGCTCTACCAGGAACGGACCTCACTGGAGACAAGACAGAAGACATTTTATTGCATTGGCATATTCAGACAAAGACAGATAGTTTTTTGTTGTCATCAATGAATTAGCCTTAGAGTATTCTTCATACATGATGACTCGCAAAATAAAATGTGTAAGGATGCAACATTAGAACAATTTTTTCACATTTTATTGAACAGTCTGAATTACTTATGGATGAAGAACTGTGATCTGTCTTTCTTGTTGAATGAGGAAAACACAAATTCTCCTATTTCATTTTTATTTTACATGTATTACAAGGTTTATCACAATGTTACAGTAAGGCTGGATGATTGTGATTAGCAAGAAACTAATTTGCAGTGTCACTATATAAAGGATGGGGAAAAATAGGGAAGGTGATACAGTTTCATGAACTCTTTAATACATCACTTCTCAAGTAAAAATACCCGTCATCTCAACAGATTTCAACATCGTGGCAATTCACTTTTATCTACAAGTTTGAATGCTATTTACAATAATGAGAGATTTTAGGAGGACACACAAACACATGCACATGCGATTGATAGAAAACATCACCCTCCAGTCGGCTAAGTGGAGACCCATGAACAGAAAACAGTTTGTGAAACCTCTGTTAACATTCACATTGGACATTTTCAATTGTCATTTATTAGCGTGTACAAGTGGAGGTTTTGAATGCAAGACATGAGCATAACACTCCAGCTCCTATCCATGTCAGATTCTTGGATGATAGGAGGGTGGATTTTCTGTTACCTCTTATTCTTTTGGGACTCATTTGGTTATGTGCTGCAAGACTGGAGATTCAGTTTGCAATTCAGATAAGGAATCTTTGTATTAACTGTGTACTAATACTGCCCAAGGTTAGAATGAGAAGTCACTCTTTTATTTATTTTATTTATTTTTTTTTTTTTTGTGAAAGGCTGTTTTTGCAGTGTTTCATTCCTTCATTTATCATTTTATCTTACAAAAGATGAACATTTTAGTATGTAAACATAGGTTCTAAATTAAAAACATTAGTAAAGTGTTATGAGTTTCTCCTTAGGATTTTCTGTAGAGGGTAAATTTCTCTAAGACATGCATCCAAAGACTTGCACAATGAAACACGTCTGAAATGGCCATTAATATGCTAGCAGTTGCGGTCAGTTCAGTGGATGGCAGCTGAACATGAGTGACTGTATGATTAGAGTAAAGATTATAAATTTTTCATAGTTATGTGTGGTTTATTGTGCGCTTGGAAGAGAGACTGAACAAACATATTAATCTTATAACTAGGGGGTGGATGTTGAGGACTTAAAAATCTCCTTAAAATGATCATTAAAATGCCCTTAAATTAATGGAAAAATAATATAAAATTAAAAGAAAATGATATTTAAATATTATTCACTGTACTCGCACCACAACTTCTTAAAAATTAGTCACCTTGTTTCAATGACTGCCCTGCAAATCTCGGAGAGAGGAGGCAACTTCCTGGAATTTGGCTAAGCTAAAGGAAAAGAACATGCAACAAAATGAAGGTCTTAAGGGAAAACTATAGATTTTAATGAGAGTTTACAATGTGTTTCAATCAGGGATGGTCCATGTCAGTGCCTTCATTCTCCATCTCCTCTTTCCGCGCTTCACTTTTGTTACCTGATCTTGCAGATGGAGTGCGAATGACAAAACAAATTGTGGATGCAGTGTGCATTCTTGCAATCTTTGTGTTAAAAATACTGTCTACTACAGTAGACATCCCTTCCGAACCATGTTGAGGACACAATGTCCTGTGCAGGGCATGGTGAAACTTTTCCCCCTTCCAAACATAAATTCTAAAGACACCCTCGTACCGACAAAAGAACAATAGCGATCAAAGTCCTCACTTAAACTAAGCTGCTGTCAGGCATTTTATATTACTTCTGTTGTGTGAAGTGAAGCCTTCAGTGGAATGAGGGATGGACTTTAGAGTCTGTTCCAAACTATAAAACTCAAACTTCACTGTTATTCAATTATTCAGTAGGTAATTACTACTGACCTATTTGGTTAGAAAATTATTTAACAGACCTATCTGTAAAGAAGAAAGTAAAACGGATTCCAATTGATATGAAAGGTCTGCAAAGTATTAAAAATGCCGGAAAAAATATAAAAATTACCTATTAGTTCAAAAACATAAAAAAAAAAATCAATATAAGAAGTTACTTTTGTACATTGATATTAACATAGAAAGGATTTCTATATTAATGGGCATCGTCCTAATGTGAAAAATAAGAAGATGACTTTTCATCAACATCCACCCCCTACTTATAACCTGTTGCCGGTAGATATAAGAATAATATAGATCTGAATTGTAGTCTACTTTGAAACATTCTTACAGAACTGACTGCGTCATGGAGAATATATTTTTTAAGTTTCTCACGTTTTACATTTCAAAATTTTTTTTATATCAGAGATAGCTGAATGTCATATTACTTTCCAGAAACAGGCTTTTAAGAGGAGTACAAACTATAAAACAATTATAGTCTACTCCATTTCCAATACAGTACAACCTCGATAATCCGAGTGCACTACCGAATTACGTACAATATCCGAATGCATGGAAAACAAGAGAATACTGGAAAAGAATGTGCAATGAAGCTCCCTCAAACTGCAGTAGTATGTAAATCACATAAAAGGAGATGTTAAGCAGAATAAGAAAGGAAGAAAGAAAGACAATAATTTCTACCACCTTTTTATATTTATAGTAGTGTACAATGTGTTCTTTTTAAGTTCAGATAGAGTAATGCCATATATTTGATAATCCAAACTATATCCAGTCCCAATTAGTTCAGATTATCGAGGTTCTACTGTATATATTTTGTCATATTTAAGTACCATCCTGTATATTGATTGGATTGAAAAGTTTATTTTGACTGATTTCAACAGCACTTTGGTATTTGTTTACAGTAATAGTTGTACAACCTTAGACACAAAAAATGACCGGCTGCCATACCCTAAGTCCCCTTCAGAAGACTCGGTTGATTCCGTGAGAGCGTAGGTTTACATATGTAGGAATTTATTATGCATGACTCAGCTCTGTTTTTCCTTTGTTTTGTTTATTGCTTTTTCTGTTATAAGTCAAGTGTTATGAATAATCTATAACGAAGATATATTCAAGGAGTAAATTAAGTGCAAAATAAACGTACTTTCCCTAGTCGTGTGAACCACACGCTTCCCAAACTGGATTTAGAAAAAATTCATGCTACATGAGAGCAGTCATTTTTTGTGTCTAATGCTGTACATCTTCCACGTCTTATGATAATGCTCTTAATACTTTTGACTTATATTAGTAAACTGGATTAACCAAACACTCTCTCCTCCTCACTTAAAGATAAATTTGGATTCAACTTTCGAAACGTCATGTCTTGTTTAGACGAATTCACAGCATGAAAACCTCTTTCAGTTTCCTGAAATTTTAAAAAACTTCATACTCGTTTGAAAAAGACAGTATTAGTCCTGATGCTTGTACATTGTCATGAAGACAGAGGTTGAGCTGTAAGCAAAAGATGAAGGTGTGCATGCAGTGGGTTGCAGAATCGTGTGTTTTGGCTCGAACTCCAGTATGTACACATCCACCTTGTCTCAATCTTTTACTATTCTGTTACAAGTACAGGATATTAACAGAGGCTTCTCCATGTTTGACACATTTCTTATGCTTTAAGTTACATGTTTTTATTGAAAATTACCTTGTTTTCTAAATAATATGACATTTTGAATAAAATTTTAATATATTTATTTGAAATGAAACAAAAATTCCAGGACCGAAATATTTGTTGTTTCCTGTACTTCAGAAGATATTTGATACAATTCCAAAGACTTCTTACGAGTTGAACGTCCATCTAATATTACGGCAGTGACTTTCTGCTACTGTTCATATTGAATGCTTGGTTTTCGAACGGTATTAATCAAGAAGAAAACTAAATTTGGTGAAATACGATACTAGTTAATGTGATGTAGCTGAAGTTTGAATTATAGTTGCCTGTGCTTCCAGTGTCAGTTATTTAGAAATGTTATGTTTTATTTAACAATGCTCGCAACTGCCAAGGTTATATCAGCGTCACCGGTGTGCTGGAATTTTGTCCCACAGGAGTTCTTTTACATGCCAGTAAATCTACTGACATGAGCCTGTCGCATTTAAACACACTTAAATGTCATCGACCTGGCCTGGAATCGAACCCGCAACCTCGGGCATAGAAGGCCAGCACCATACCAACTGAGCCAACCAGGACGACAGTTGTTTAGAGCTTTTTGGACTCCACTAATCTGGAGATGTGTTCAATTTAATTTCTGAAACAAAGACATACAGAAAGCAGAATTCATTACCGTCAATGGGTAGTATGTGAAGATGACTAAGAGTTAAATTCTTACATGGGCAAGAAATGGGTGGCAGATTTTGCTTGGAGCCCTCTTATTGAAGTTCTTTTACATGCCGTAAATCTACACCGTAGTTCTCCAGTTTTCATTTTCCTTCCTAAGAAAGCTATGCTAAGGACTTGTTACCATTAAAAATTCGCCTCCTTGGGTCATTTCGAACTTGATACCTTGACTCTTATAGCAAGTTTGGTAACCACTAGTCCATCAAGGATGCCATGTAGCCGAAAATTGACACTACAATTTTAAGAAGGTCTTCATTTCTGTTCTAGGACTTTTCAAATATCGATTATCAGTGCTGATGACCGTAATCTGCTTTTTATCATTGCAATCAGATGCATTGTGTAAGCTCATATCAATTCATATTATAAAAATACAGCTTCAGGGTAAGGTGTATGAGTATTGGTGATACCAGATGGAAATAGCCAGACTACAGTTTCTCTGTAAATTACCGTACTCCCAGTCATGTGCTATTGCCAGAAGGAGATGCTCACTGGATGATAATTTCTGACATTTACGAGTATTTACACTCAGTGCTAGAAAATGGACATCTTGTGGAAACATTCACTAGCACCCGAAGAATGGTCGTTATGTCAGTTGAAGGCCATTTAATTGGCATCAGCTAGTATTCGGAGACACTGGCAGATATCTGGTGAGCCATCTTTGCAGTATTTCCATAGCTGAAAATCTATCCCATTCATCTCACCTCTACATTTTGAGAGATGTATGCATAAATGAAGTACCTAAATGATACACTTTAGTTTACACATGTGCGTAAAAGATAAAGGTAAAGGTATCCCCGTCACATGCCATGAAGCCACTTGGGAGGCATGGAGGTAGAGCCCCATGCTTTCCTTGACCTCGGCACTAGAATGAGATGGTGTGGTTGGCACCATGCTCTGACCGCCTTTTACCCCCGGGAAAGACAAGATACTGAATTTGATAGGAGGCTGAGTGAACCTTGGGACTGTTACCACTCGGGATCGAACCCGGGCCTTCCAGTCCATAGTCAGCTGCTCTACCAACTGAGCTACCCGTGTGCGTACACACATGTACCAGTGTTGTGCAGTGAATGTTTAGACGAAATCTTTTTTTAATTTAAGACGTTTCTTGAGATATTTCTAGACACATAATAAACTAAATTGCATATACATAATGAAAATACAGTATTGTTCTAATAAGCCAACAATGACATGCAAAGATATTATTTTGACACAAATTTAAAATTGGTCTCTTACTAGTATAAACCACTATTTTGTACCTTATTGTACTCTATAATACAAGTTTGAAATGAGAATGCTTTGGAGAAGACAGGAAAAATATAACTCTAGTCTTCTCCCCTTTAGTTCCCACTACCTGTGTCTCTTAGCAGTGACTCAGTATTGGTCTAAAGGGAGACAGGGATAAATAGAGAAAGAAAACCTGCTGTCATCTTGGTTATCTCTGCCTAAGCATATTATGTACTCCTTCGCTCTTGACCCCTTTTGAAACATCTACATTTACGACACACACAATTCAATGGCGAGATTTTTAAGTAACATCAAAAACTTTTTCCTTGCATTTTTAACTATGTCCTGATTTTACCTATACAGCATAAAATATTACCATGGCAACTAAAACTTACGATTAAGCAAAGCCTGCATGGTATAGTAAAAGAACGAGGTACAATAAAAATGTAAGGAAAACATTTTTGATGTCACTATATTTCCAGTACATTTGTGAATGCAGGAATCATCTCACACTCTTAGCTCTCTTCATTGCGCATGTGCTAATCGTCTGTGCCCCAATGTAAGCATAAAATCGAGCATTTACAAGGAATGTGACAAGGTTAGTGGGTTAGTTGAGTGATATCTGACGCGAGGCCGAGTATCTTAAATTATTGCAATCTTTTCACATATTCCTCGACCTCATGTCACTTAGACAGCCCCTCAACTAACCCACTAAGCTTGTCACATTACTTGTAAAAGCTCGATTTTATGCTTATATTGGGGCACGGACTATTAGCGCATGTGCAGTGAAGAGGGCTGAGGGTGCGAGATGATTCCTGCATTCACAAATGTACTGGAAATAGAAATCTCGCAATTCAGTGAAAGACGCCATTTTTTTACGTTCTAAATGCAGTTCTTTTCTTTTTGCATGGAAGTGATAGAAAATTCACACTAAATTTTCTAAATGTAAATTTTAATTAAATAAAGGATTTATTGTACAAAGATGAACTAATATACAATTATCTCAGCAGAACTTCCTTTGCTTTGCCCAAGGAACCAAGACTGCTACCTATCTACCAACTTACCTGATTACCGGTATCTATTTACTTGTGTATACATCTTCACGTTCTTTTATTCTGAAAATCATTGAATAAAAAAAATGAAAAATGGAATTTTTATTTTCATTTCCCTTTACCACTTCGTCTTTTTGATCCAAAATATCTCATTATATAACCTATTTCAAAATATCCTCATTCAAACATCCTAATTAGTTTCCTTGAAGTGAAAGATCAATAGAATCAGTTTACATGGTGACTTTTATGCATTTTAATTATTATTATTATTTTTTATTTATTTTTTTTGTAAAGAGTTAATACAATAAAATAAGTTTCTAATCTGAATAGATCTCCTGATTTTTGTGGATGAATTTTCCCTAAATAACAAGTAAAATTTCCTATTAGGTTGTATGAGTGTTAACTATCTTCTTCTTGTATGGCTTCATCTTGCAAAACATTTTCCACTTTTCTGTATGTGCAAACTCCTTTCACTACCGTTGAAACTAAGCAGACTGTGGGATATGTGCTAACTTAGCATTCAAGAGGTCTAGAGTTTGATCATCCATGAGATCAACTAGCTTGATTTTGGTTTCTCAGATTCCTCCTTTTATAGACAGTGCATCACGAGAAATTGCTACAAGTTTGGAGATGGATAAGGAAGATGAAACAGTGATGCATGCACATTGTACTTTATCAACAGAATTTTTGTATGACAAATTAATAAATAAAGATGACACATCTTGTTATAAAATAATGTGTTGCGTTCGTGTTAGTGTAATTTATGTAACATAGAACATAGTGATTTAATTATAGTTTTCTGTTCGTGTTAATGTTAATGTAGTTAGTTGATGGTTTCAGAACAGTGGTAGTGAAACTTCCACTTGTCTTCAACACATACTTCTGGCAATTTTTCATGATTCAGGTTCTAAGCTTTTTCCAGTATGTTCTTTAAAGTAGCTAATAATCGACTTCTTTTGTGTTTGCCAGTACATTTTACATACGACAATAACCTCTATACTTAAAATCATTAAGTAACACACTAAAACTAATTAAGAAAGAGTGCTTCCAATACTAAGTGTGAATAGAGTTTTGTGGCTTACACTGAAATGTTTCAGATTTTTAAAGTTGAGAGCATCTGATGTCCAGTGTGAGGGATTGTATCTTTACTTCAGTTCTGGAACTTTTGAGTGGCATAAAACAAAATAAAAAAAAAAAAATGGAAATGGAAGCAGTTTTGTGTTTTGTTACACAAAGAATGAATATAGTTACATACATAAAGTTTAATATATACACAAATTGAAAATGTATTGGGAGATTATGGTAAGAGACTGAAGTAATACTAACAAAAGGTAGTACTACAAAAAATTGTAAATGATGAACATATAAATACAAAGATATTCAACTTTCTGATTAAGATCAAACTACAGCACTGGCCACTCCATTGAGCTGAATTCCTGATGCATTTTTTTATCCATTATTTTTAGTGAAATCGAACTGGTATGTGTTACTAACCTCTCCATCAGTGCTTCATTCTCAGTAATTCTGCTAGCAAGAGGTAGTGTGAAGCTTCAATTTCAAAATCATATATGAAAAAGATGGATAGTAGAGTAATTAACTTGCTAGGTATATAAAATAAAATGTGGGAACATACTTCAATTTACAAATAATAATATGTTCTATGTGTAATTAGCTTTAGTGCTCGTCCAAATATATCAATTTCGTTTCCGCAGTCAGATTAAGTAAAAAAATGGCAATGCTTTGAAAACTTTTATTTCTTATGGAGTGTTTCTTCTGCGAGCTTCTCAGTGACAGAGTCACTTCGTATCTTCTCATCTATCAATAAGTAACTGCATCTCAGACAGAGTATGAAGAACTGTGTAGTTCAAAAGTTGTTAAACAATGAACTATCATGAATTCTTTTATAGTCTTTACTTACGTTCTCGAACTTATGTTATGAAGCTGCCTCATACTCCATTGAATATAACATTTGAATAATGACTGGACTTTCTTGTGAACAGGTGAAGGTTCCGAAGGTTTGTGATGATGTAACTTTGACTCAGAATTTTAGCAGATAAATAGAGTTTGACTTAGAATTTTAGCAGATAAGTAGAGTCATATTTAGATTTATTAGTCTGTTAGGTAGTTGTTTAGGAAAGCTTTTATAAAAATTGAAGTGAATCACCAAGCTAGGAAGAGTAATTTCTTTCAATTCTCTAATCGGAGTATTTTCATACTTAATTTTAATTTTCAATTATATTATAAATGAACAAAAATGAGTATGTACAGGATCTGGCATTTGGTTCTGACGAGTTTCAACATGTTGTTGTAAAGGGACTATAATGTTTAAAAATTAAAAAAAACACAGTATGTAGCTTGAATAATGCAATTTATTGGAATGTCTTCATTTTTTTAAAATTACACATTTAAGTGATCCCCTTGGTATCCTATGACTTATTGTAATCTTATACGAAAATTGTTCATGACACTTTGCAATAAATCTGGGGTTTCGTTGATTTCTTGCACTTCAGCCAAGACATTCCAATAAATTGCATTATTCAAGTTATATGCTGTGTTATTTTTTAATTTTTAAACCTTATACAGTAAAATCCCGATAAGACGCTGTTCAAGGGACCGTGTGTAAACCGCGTATTGAGCGGGTATACTAATTTGACTTATATACAGTATCTACTAGCAATTTTTTTTATTGAAATACATGATTCATGAAAGGTTATACAGTATTACTCCATTATGTAATTACTATACTGTACGGTAAAGACATTTACGATACTGTACTTAATTCTTTCGAAAAGAGTCCTTTATAGTTGTTTGCCATGTGCGTGTTCTCCAAGTCCTCATGTTTACCACACTTCACTCTCTTGCGCTTACACCCTGCCGATGTCGCAGCTGCAGTGATAGAGTCGCGATTTTTTATTATCGTTATTAATGTCGATGATGGGATTCCTAATGAATCAGACAGTTATTTCTGATTAAGAGTACTGTTTTCATTGTACTTTCGTAAGATTTCCAATTTTGCAGACACAAAAAGCACTTTTCGTTTAACACTCATTGTAATCACACTCACAGACGCTTCAATACACTAAAAGATAACAAACTGACCAGCAAAAATTTCCACAATTTTATTACGGTCAAGTGAGGAATGTTGCTTGAGAAAGAGAGGATTAGCAAGAGGGTGGATTATTGCAAATGTAAGCTGCGCAGGTAAAGGGTCGAATAAGAGAGCGTAACAAGAGGGTGAGGTATTGTATAGTATGAAGGTTTAAATGCGTAGGTAAAGGGTCGAATGCAATACTTTTCAGGTTAATGGCTCCAGTAAGTTCAATGGCCAAAATGATTCATTGCTGTTACAGTACATTGCTGAAAATTACATCGAAAATATTCCACAAAAATAGCATATTATGCGGGACTTGAGCGCAACAAACGGGGTATTTTATAAAGGCCTTATATATGAAATGTTCAGGGACCGGACAAAAAAAGCATATTACATGGGATAGCGTAATAAGCGGGCACATCTTATTGAGGTTTTACTGTAGTCCCTTTACAACAGCATGTTGAAACCCGTCAGAACCAAATGCCGGACTCTGTACATGTAAGTCTGCATATCGAAATAAGGGCTTCAGTGATTTTATTGTTAAAGAATATTGTTAAATGTGTTCCTAATTAATATTTATACATTCATTTCTGCCCCGGATCCACAGGGGAAACTTTAAATCTGAGTTGTTAATTTTTTTTTTTTCATTTCAGGTTAATTTCCTATTTACATATTAGGTACTTTTATAAGATTACATACCTAAGTATGTTGTCAGGAAATAGTAACTTCTATCCACAACAGAAATAGCATTAATGTTTGTTCAATGGAAATCTATGGTTGTAAAATCTGTTAGGTGTACACTACATATCTTTGGATGAAAATATTTTTATTTTTCTTTCCTTTAAATAAATTATAATGGTACAATGTTTGATGAAGTTTAACTCAAGAACGACTGACTTAATTTACGTAAAGATTAATTTGTGTGTCCTACAGAATTTATCTAATAACAAGTTGACTTAATTTAGTCGGGAGAGCTTAATCATATGACAGGAAAACCTCGCTCTAGGTAGTTAGATATTGTAAATAATAAGATACGTGTTAAGCTTATGTTTCACATTGTAAAAAATAAAATTATATCCAACATAGCGTGGTTTATTTATATATACATTTTTTCTCCTACCAGAAAAGTGAAGATAACATTGTTTCCTAGAGCTGCAAAAATACGCGTGTCAGCACAGATTTGTTATTGTGGCTGACATAAAACTGTTATAAATTAACTTTGATGAGTCATTAATTAATATAATTGGGTAGGTATACTGTATGATTCTTTATTGACCTTAGGAATTACAAAAATTCCAACATAATTTTTGCTGTGCAGAACGAGGATTAAATAATAATGGCTTTAGTTTACTTGTTATTGTCATAGATTAAATCTTGTATAAACCGAAAATACAGCAGTCTTCTTATGTCATAAATATAATTTTCTTTTGCTTTATGTGCCAAAAGCTGCCAGCAAACAGGATCTGAAAGTTGATATCCTTGTGTACAATGAAACTGTAAATTCGTATCATCTTATAATCTTGGGCATCTGAAGGGAGGAGAGGTGGAATGTGTAGCCTGCTATTTGTTGTAGTTAATAAACATATCAAATGGCTTTCAGGAATCAAGAAACTGTTGTATATATTTTATGATCAATTCATTTAAAGTTAACTCATTGTCATATTTATATTAAATCTCTGAAGTTCTTAAAAATTAATGTGTTTATAGCTGGAACTTGACATTATAATCAAACATATGGGCGAGAAAATTAAATAAACCGTTAATTGATGTCATTTTTGACAGTAAAATGTATACCTACTTAATTTAGTTTAGCAATTGTGTTAATAAAGTTCCTCCGATGTAATATCTTCACTCCCTGCTTTGGGATGCCCATGCTTATAGATAGTGTGTATAACTCAAAACAATTGCAGTTACATATGGAAATAGTGAGTTGGTGACAGTGCTCCATAACTTACAAGGTTCTTGTTATATTAGTGGTCCGTACAAATATAGGAATGTGCATGAATGAAGTCAAGAACACAGGTATGATATATTTACACCTCGGTACACAGCACTATGACAAAATGGTTACCTTTGTATGACTGGTAGTTTCCATGTTTATAAATGAGTATAGGCATTCATTATGATCCTAGGCAAAAAAATATTTTTGCTCAGGTTCGTGTATAAACACTTAATGAGTACGGTAATACCTCGCAAGTCTTTGCTGTGATAGTCTACCACTGTCCTTTATGTACTACATTCTAGCATGCTTTCACCTCCCAGTCATGCCCAGCACACGGCTCACAAAACTGCTGTGGTAAACAAGAATCTTTTCAGCTCCTTAATAACAATAAATAATAATAATAATAATAATAATAATAATAATAATAATAATAATAATAATAATAATAATAATCCTTCAGTTTGATAACTGTGCCTGTACGAGCTTCAGGTAAGGTACAATGCAGAAAACTGTGGACTAGTTTTATCAGTTCAACCTTTCTCCAAGCTACTATTTATATTAAACAATAAGAAATATACTTTTAAACAGTTCCATGGATAGAAGACATAACATAAAATAATGTTGTAAAGGTATTTTTTGTTTTATTTGGCCAGTAATTGTGTTTAATGCTACATTAAATGAGTGAATGTTATTGAATATTTCAGAGTATAATACAGCATAGTTCATACACTTGTGCGTAAAAGAATTCTGTATATATTAGAGAAATCCAAATTCCAGTGATGAATTGGCAAACGTAAAGAAAGAATTTCACAAGATCAAAAGAACTTTGAAATTGATACTGTAAATTAAATTATAAACGGTTGATTCTCAAAACTAGGAACCAACGATGTAGCACCATGCTCGAAATCTTTTATCGTGTCAGTTTTAAACAATAATTCCATTCCTACCTAGGAAATTTAAGTATGAAATTATTTATAATTTTTACATATGTACTTATTTCTATGCTATTATTTTTAACTACAGTCTTAATACAAGATGATTCAATATGAAAACATAACAAGAATTTCATTGTGTCAACAATTTATAATGTTTATTATTATTTCATATATATTTTTTTAATTTGTTCTTACGCATTTTATATTTCAGTTTTGAAAAGAAGAATAAGGTTCAGACATGACAGGTTTTACTCACACAGTGTTCATTACATGCACAGGGCAAGGTCGCTTAAATTCCTCACATATGAAACATTGGGTTAGGGCAGCTGAAGAACTGAAACGTAGATAAGAGTGATAGTTATTCAATGTGCCATATTATGTACCTAAATGTTACTTGCTCTTTGAAGGAACAGTATAGAAAAATACAACCATTGAAACTCTGCTACATTATTAAAGCACAGACACACACAGAGCGTGCTATATTAGGTACAAGTGTAGACGAACAAGCTGTCACAAAATGGTCTGTAATTATCACTTTCAGCAGTGTTAATATCATTTCCCACATGAATTATTAATTTAGAGTGATGTATGTATGGATGCCGTGAAGGCATATGCAAGGCTGATCTCTCAATCCCTCATGCTGTTTGACCACAAAGAGAATATCATTGGTGTCATGTAATATACTGTTTTTTTATGTAGGATTATTGTTTAGAGAATGAAGCGTGACCACATTATTATTAACAAGAAACGCGACAAAGTGTACCGGTATGGATTTATTAGATTATTTCCATACTTTTCCATGCTATGAAAGTCATTTGATATATGTCCTGGCTAGAGGCAAAAATACATTGAAATAATTTGCCATAGTCTGTGTACAAGCTTGTAAATTAATACCAAATGGTAATTTGTATATTTATTTAATAAATCATTTAATAGGGAATATGTCATTCAACAAGAACAAATAGCCACTTGGCTAGGGTTGCCATACATCCTGGATTTTCTGGGACCATACTGGAATCGAGATGTGTCCCGGAGTTCAAAAATAATTCTCGGGATGCATAAATTTCTCAGTTTTCAGTAAACAAGGTAGAAAAAATTAGCGTTTCCTTTCCTTTCACACAATTTTGTTTTCTAAAATTTATGGATATGGCATCTCAAAAGGGTTAAAAATAAAGAATTTGACTATCAAATTAGATATGAGTTCAAGATTAAACTAGGTTCATATTGAATGAAACATCTGTTTCATTTCAATGTCAGGGACAAAGTCTAGGTATAGTTACTGTTGTATACCATACTTCTCTGTTTCCATCTGCCCCTAGCTTCAGAGTTTGATATTTGAAGTTTGTTTTATGTTACAATATTGCCTTCCAATAAATTTCTTGGTAATTTTAGAACAGTTGTCCACAATAATGCAGAGAATAAAATTACGTTTCTTGTTGGCAAGCCTTGTTATTAGATTACCAATTATACAGATAGGTAACAATGGAAAATATTGATAAAATATAAAATTTTGTGGTAGAAATATATTTAGATTACATGCTACATATAAATTTGTACATTAGTAAACTGAACATTTTTTAACTTTTCCTCTACCGGTATGCAAAAAAGACGAAAATCTTTTCATTTCGCACATTTTAAGGTGAAAGTGAATTGTCCCGAATTTTCGCCTTTTAAATGTGGCAACCCTATACTAGGCCCTACTGTTGAAATTAAATTCAATTTGTTGGTATACTGTAACATTATTAGCATATTAATGCCGATTTTGACTTGCAAATTAAAAGATTCATTTTGAAATTCAGAAGGGACTGATCTGAAGTCTAACACTTTGAAGTTGTGGTTTCGAGTTAATATTCTCTAAGGAAATGTTAGGCCTACCGGTTTTGGTAGTGCGATAATATTGACTGCAAATTACATGGGATGAAGGCATGTATCCATCCTGATTGGTGCGAGCCAGGTTTCAAGTAACATATTACAGAACTCAAAGTACAGAGAAGAATTATACATCGATTACACTATTCTTCACATTTCCCCAAACCACGTCTTACAGTACTTCTTTTTACTGTGAAATGCTTTTTAAAGATTGCATCTAAAACAACTTGCTTAAAATATTGTTTGAATACGCACAATGAACCGAAAACCACATGAATCACACTGACTGCTAGGAACTTCTCCAAATAATTGATTTCGGGACGCAGCAGGGGTCCAACTTATCATTTGTGGTATTTTGGTATTAAGTTTGTGGGAAATTCATGAAAAATTGCTACCATGTCTATTTCTAATCTGAACCATAATATTTTTATTTTTATCGATTGCTACTAACCGAACAAGATGGCTATGTCTACCTCTCTGTTAAACCTTCAGTCTTGTTATTTAATCGGTGAACGTTGATAAAATATGTGTCTTCGTCCTGTTTCAGAGAATCTGAGTCATTGAATTATAATGTCAAAATAATTATCAAAATAATTATAAGTTAACAAAGCATGAGTTCATTTGCCGGTAGCTACTTATATTGTATGATCAACAAAGCTATGAAGATATTAATATAATTGCATTGCTGGAAAATATATATATGAAGATCCTTACATATGTGACCATTGTGGGTTAACAAATTTCTTCTCATGACTTGAAGTCAAACTCTAACCTCAGTTTCCTTGTAAAACTATTTGTATTTATAATTATTTGCAACGGATAAGTGAAAAGCTTACGAAATACACAACAAATTCCTACAAGAAAATACTGCTTTAAAATAAGTAAATATGGCACGAAAGAATATCACAGAGTATGCCAGGTATAGCTATAGTGAACTAGCAACTGGGCTTTACTTAGTACAACCCTCTTCATAATAATAAGTTAATATAATCAGTCAATATATCAACTTCATTATTTCAGTGTAATGTACACAACAATCATGCAAGGTCGAGGTACTTTTTACATTGCTACAGACCCTATGTGTCCTGCATGACATATTGCTTGCATATTTGTAACGATTCGAATGCTGAAAAGAAATCTCTTTACAAGATCACAAGTCTGTAACCTTGGTAACTTTGTTCCAGAGTGTCTTCTATAGAGGTTTCCAGATTCTTACGTGGAAATTTCTAAATTTAATTTTATGGTATGACTTACTTACACCCTTTACTACTGTACATTTCAGCTCAGATGTTACAAAATGCATTACTGGTACGGTACATTTCTATAAGAAGTGAAAATTACAGCAGTTATTTGGCAGTTCATTTATATTATTCTTGGTGTAGGGTACCGGTATTTGAGCTGAAGTTAGTTTCATGGCTCATAATACATAATTATGGAGTAATTATCGGAGTTTAACTTAAAGACACACTTCTTGAGCGCTCTACTTAAATGTCATTCCATTTCTTCTTCCTCTGCTATTGAATATTTATTTAGTATGTGTTATTACACGTTAAGATTAAGGAGGTAGACAGGTGATATTTTGACCATTTTCAGTCAAAAATCGCATTTTCGCCTTTTAAAAAAAAAAAAATGAATCAGCAATCTCTCATTTGTATGTTGAGCAGGTTTCAGTGTTCTGTGGCGCTTGGAAGCATAAAAATTACGCCATATTTAAATGGCTACAACCTTGACTTTGAATCCTGTGCAAACTTTGCAGGCTGTTTTCTCACATTCTTTTTAGCACATTTCATCCCGTTCAAAGTGTATAGGCTTTTAAATTTTAATGCTAGGAACTTGAAATTTTTACTGCATTTTTTTTTACTGTGGTTAACAAAACGCAATGGCATTTTTTTGATAACTAAATACCCTTTCGAAATTTAAAAAAAAAAAATACAACATATTTAGTGGACACTAAAAATTTAAATTTTGAATTTGAATATTTGAAAAGAAAAGAAGTTATCTTCAATTTTAGATGTAAATTTAAAATTCTGGATACTTAAGTAATTCTTTTCTAACCATAACATATATGCCATAAAAAAAGTCACACATAAAACAAAAATTTTGTAAGAGGAGATAGATTTTGAAAATTTGCGTTTATTTTTAAATTGAATAACTCAAAAACAATTCATCTGATCATAATGAAAGTTACGTGAACAAATACTTACAGCAAGGGAATGAAGTGTACAAAACTTTAAAATCTGTCTTAAAAATGGTAGAAAATGGAAATTTCACCCATCATCCCCCTTAAAGTAGCACTTCTTTATTTTGTTTGAAAATTACAATAAAGTTAGATTCTGGAGTTTGGAATTATTAACCTCTACCAATCTGAAAGTGATTTCCTGAGTTCGAAGAAATAATAAATTAATACAAAACTGAATGAAAAACACTCAGTATAGTGTAGAATCTCCCAATGTCGCTCATAAAATATATATGTTTGATATTTTAAAATAATTTTCTATTCAATCTAAGAAAAATCAAGTAATCGAATTATAATGAGTGATACTGTTCCTCCATCACTGCAGAAACTCTTGCTTAGCTGGAGTGCAGAAGCATTTAAGATATTTTGGAACTGTTGCACTAAGTGCTTCGGAAACTCTTAAGAAATGACACAATATAGGCTATAGATATACAGTATTAACTACATAACTTAGAGATATGAATTAAAACAATATGAATGGGCTTCCAAAGTTCGTGATTATAGTCTATATTAAAATTGACAGATGAAATGCAACAATCACACACACATTGTAATAAATAATAGGAAATTAAATTCTTGAAATTCCCTTTTGCTTTTCGAACTTTATAATCCAGGTATTTTACAATGGTACTGGTAGCTGTTACATCAAAAAATGTCCTGTGGTTTTGTTTCACCTCTGCTAATGATTCATTACATACATCTTTATTATTCCTCTGGTTTGTGTTTACTGAGTTAAATTTAAACTATCCACTGTAATTCGGAGCCTTTACGCTATTTAGCTGAAGAATTCCGAAAAACAATTTTTCGGTAAATGTCTCTTCCGATTTAATGATTAAAAACTTCAATAAAGCATTGCAGACAAGTTGTAATGCAGCAGAATAAGTGTTATTAGTTACTACCATTTTAAATTATCTGATGTTTCTATAATATACATGTGGCAGTTCAGTATACCATAATTTAAAAAGTACGTTATTACTGTCTTGTATTATACTTTTACTGTCTTGTATTATACTTTTACGAAATAAAAATAATATTTGGTTTACAAATATGATTAATTTGTAATAGCTTGATTAGCGCATAACCGTATTTTCTAATGATTTGAATTGTGTACAACATAATTTAAACAATCATTTTTAGTAAAATCATGCCAATAATTCTCTTCTTAGCAAATTAGAAAAATATTTATACTTCTACATAAAAAAAAATGTTTGTATGATAACAGGTGAAGTGTATTTTGTTCTGAAATATTAGACACAATTTTTAATAGAACTTTATCTTTATTATTATTATTATTATTATTATTATTATTATTATTATTATTATTATTATTATTATTATTATGATCATCATCATTACATCATCATCATCATCATCATCATCATCATCACCACCACCATTATTTAGAAATACGGATGTGTGTAAGATTGTAAAATTACATAAGATAGGAAAGTTAATTGTTATAACTACCGGTACTTAGATAGCTGGAAAAAACTTGAGTGTTGTGAAGGTCTTAATCTGTTGAAGTGAGGGAGACATACATCGTATTTCTCTGGTAACTCATGTGTTTCCCAATGTTCAAATATTTAAAATTCGTGTGCTAAAGAGAAGAGAACGATAAAGAAGTACATAGTCTCTTCACAGAAAGTAGTAGGTACTAATTATTAATCACACGCATATCAAAGTAGAAACAAGCTTACTCACTTATTGACCAGTATAATCCTAACAGCCATATCTGCTTCTATAAAATCCTACAAAGTTCAGTGGAGTTTACCCTGTGTGGCTGCCTGCCAGTAAACTCTGATATGTTCCCTCATCATAGGACAGAGAGTTTCACTTTTTACCATTCTTGATACAGTCTTTGGCGTCGGTAAGAGTCTAGAATCACAGCATTGTGGCAAAAACAAGTAGTATAACTATCAACAAATAACTCTTAACGTTTCCTTCTCATGACACAATCACACATCACTAAATCTCACGTCCCTTTCACCACTCCTGCAGGTTAAAATCTCCCAGTACTGACAATTCCATAATATGAACACTCAGAGAAATAAAAATCTTGGCCAAAAGTATTAACAAATGCAGACATAAGCAATTCTTTTAGGCGGCCTTTCTTTGAAACAGTCTCTCATCTGTGGACAATCTGTTAAAATGACCAGGTTATTGATTTTTAAGGCATATATATTGGTTGACCTTTTCACTTATGTATATTATTATTATGCAGACCGATTTTTTTATTTGCATTGGAACACGCTGCAGTCATGAAAATAGTGTAAACAAAATGTATCACTTTATGTTGGAACACATGTTGTCCATTGAATCTCTCTTTAGAGTCACTTTTCTTCTTCTTCTTCTTCTTCTTCTTCTTCTTCTTCTTCATCTCAAACTGCATTAAAAATTCTCCGTCTAGAAACTTTAACAAACAGTATAAGAAATCAGTGGTTGTCATTCCGAATACATATCTCTGTCTGTTTCTTTTTTTCTCTGTTTCCTAACTTCTTTCCTTCTCCTTCTTTCTTGTTTCTTCTATCTTTTAATTATTTCTCCTTATTTCATTTTTTTTCTTTTACCCTTCTATTTCTCTCTTCCTTCATGCTTTTTCTACCCACTTCTGTTGCTCTTCCTTTCACTTATCGTACCTCTTTCACTTTTTCCCTTTCTTTTTCTACCTTTTCTTCTACCATTCTCTTTCTCTTTGTTTTCCTGTTTCTATCTCTCTCTCTCTCTCTCTCAACTTTACATCTCTATTTAATTTTATCCCTTCTTCTCTTTCTCTGTTCTGCTGTTATAACCGCAGTCCTTTCTTTCTTTATTTATTTTTCGTACTTTATTTCTTTCTTTGTTTTTTCTTTTCTCCCTTAAATTGTCTTCAGCTTAAATTGTTAATCATATATGATATTCGTATCTTTTGCTGGAGATATGTAGTTGTTCTAGTTAACAAAACCAAGCAGTTTCACACAGGGCAATATAGCGAAATAATGGAGAATTTATGTAATGATGGCAGTATAAACAATACTGCCTGAAATAAACTGCTTCACTAACGCGTTTGTTCATTACAAATTTCGCTGGAATCTGAAGCTGGGTCCTTCAGTAATTTTATTATTTTACGATAACATAGAGAGCATGAAAACATGACTTAGAAAATCTTAATATCAAATGATGTCACCATGACGTTTATGTGGCAGATATTTACATGGCACCCAATCTCATTTCCGATTTTATGTTAATGTAGGGTGATGACTGAGTGATCCTAGACTCTTAATGTAAAACAGCTAGCACAAGCTGGTAAGCTGTTCACGCAGGACTGAATGTGAACAATCCGCAGGCACGAACTAGCATGACACTTTAACATTTAGAAAACCACCAATAATGCCACTGATGAGTTCATTTTGTATGTTATTACTCTGACACTAGTATTCATGTTTTACTTAAAATTGAAAGTCCTCAGTTTTCTGCGCCACATGCTTTCTTTTATCAGGCATTACATTTCTGTGAGATCTAATTAAATCAATGGCAATGAAAGAAATGGAGATGAATACATTTGCTCGGTTGTTATTAACATTTCTTTGCAAGACCCACACGTATGGCAGCTGATTTGTCTCCAGCGCGTTAAATACCGCGAAGAAAGAGTCTTTAATGCCTGAGATTCGTTTAAATTTCATACAGTGAAATAAGATAAGAAAGGTAAAATTCCAGAGACAGATTCCGTCATAATTTTGACAGCTTGTCAACGAAATAAGCTATGGCATTGTTAAATAAATGTCAACTGTTCTTAAGTTTTAGGCCCTTGTTAATAAAAAAAAGTAACGCTTTAAATGTTATGGAAGAACCTATATGCAGCAACCGAAAATGAAATATTTAATGTTATATGATTGTAGTTTTAGTGACGATGGGGTGATACGATAATCATCACATTTTGAGAATATGCTATACCCAAGTGCAAGGCATGATCTGAATAAACGAGAAATGCGACAGTTCATGTGGTCCTTCACACATCACTCGAGTTGTGGCAGCATATGTAAAACTAGTGTAATAGATAAAAACTAAAACAATTTCACTACATAAACCAAATTACTGTAGGGGAATAACTTATAAAACTCCGTTGGTCTGCACATGCATCAATCTTAAAGAGTGACACAATATACTATTCACCTTCTCCTTCCCAATTGTCAGCCAATAGCAGCGCGTACTGATAGCAGTGATGCATCAGATGACTTGTCTAACAGTGGCGACAGTGGTTCAGATTAATGGAGAGAAAACTCCGACTCCACCTCCAGCACAGCGGTAAGGTTTAGTAACCTCCTACAATGGAGTTTTGTCGGTTTGTTAACCTATAATTTATTTTTATGTAGGTTACAATCATCAACTAGAAGCGAAGGTGAACAGACGTGAGTTTAGTTCCATCTAGCAGTAATCAGTATAAGCAATGCCCTACACAGAAGTAATATGTGGATATAAATGAACACTGTCCAGTGTATTTAGTGAAATAAAGATGTATTGGAGGTTTCAATGGGAGAATAAATAAAGACATGAATTCTGTGAGAAGAAAGAATTGAAATGGGCTGTAGAACAATTTTTTAATAACTGGAGGAATTTAAATGAATCCACGTCCTACGAACGAGGTTAGTGAAAAGATGAGGAAAGTGATTAGGCTAGAGAAGAAATAAAGGTCGAGCACGAAAATCAACCGAGAATTAAAACAGAATTAAGAATTCAGCAAGTCAATAGCGAACATGAAATTAAACAATGAGGCCAACAACAAGAGAATTGAGAAGCTACAGCGAGGAAATAGCCAGATGGAGAATATAATCAAATATCTTGAAGATAACCTGACGAAAAAAAAACTTGATTATTTTTCAGTCTGTAAAGTGTGTTGGGAGCTATTAAAGGTAGATGCTGAAGGACAAATAGAAGAAACATATAGATTAGACAAGGACAACAAGCATCCAATACTAGTAAAGCCTAAGGACAAAAGAAGTGATTACAATCAAATTGAAAAATCTTAAAGGATCAAAATTGAGAACTGAACATGGTTTTAGTTATGAAACAAGAAGAAAAAGAAAATTATTGTACCATTTCTAAATACAGCAATAAGTAAAGGATATTTTGCAATTCTGAATAATGACAAACTGAAAATTAACGGAAAAATTTACGATTCAGAAACTGTGAAATGAATTGTGATCATCCTGAGTTTCAGACTAGTTGAACAATCGAAGATGAAGAGACAAACAGAGTAGTGGAAAGACAATGTACGAATTATGAATAAGTAGCAAATGGAGGACAGCAGACAGCAGGAGTCAATGAACCAAGCTAATGGATATGGATTAATTAATTGACCGACAAGGAACAGCTGTTGCGTTAGTGCTGAGACACTTGAAGGCAGGGATTGGAATGAACTGGGCTCAGCAAATGGAATACAACAGGCATCAGGGACGAGCGACAAGAATATCAGAAGCATATGTGCATAATGTGGGGTGGGCCGGAGCAGTGTAGGAAAGATAATAACAGTGTTGTGCTGTTATAAGGTAGAATGTGTAGGAATTATTATTATATGAAGACGTACTAATTCAAGAAGTGGATAATTAGGGTTATAATAAGGAAATTAAAAGAGATGGATACAATCAGTAGCTCTAAGTAGGAGTAATAAGAGAGGTGTATAAAAAGCGTTAATAAGATTGAACGAACTTGAACTTATGAGAAAACGATTATAATTGAAATAATATGTAGGGTAGAAATCTTGTGATGACATAATGGAAGTGTGAAGAGAATGTAATTATGGTAAACTGATATGAATGAAAGGACGAAAAGATGTGTTTGACAAATTAGGAAAATTCAGTGTATAGTTATTCAGTTTCATTCATTCATTCATTCATAGTTTTCTGCCCAAGGGCAGGTCTTTCACTGCAAACTCAGCATTCATATCATATCGTACCGTATATCATATCATATCATGTTATGTCATATGTAGGTTACACCTGTGATGATGCTAGGCCTACTTCAATCTTTAAATCTGTGCGGAAATGGAAATAACTTACAGTAATTGTAAACCATTATCTTAACAAGTACATACATATTGCAGTCTCTAACTTTGGATAGATTTTCCACATTTCCGTAGTAGACGACAGTGAATGGACAAAATGTTATCCATACAAAGGTAAACACACATAAGAGTTATCTAGTATACTCACAATACATTTTTCTCATTTAAGGATGTAACAGCAGCGAACTTCATGGAAATATATTCAAGTATAGTTATGGCTACTATTTTCAAACAATTAAAATTAGCAACGTCGAGACCAATGCCCCTCGCACCTCTTCCATGCCTTCGCCTATGCAGGCACCTCAGCTTGTTCTGATCGTGCCTCACACTTTGTAAACGTGAAGTATGATGAAAATATGCAAATAAAAAAAATAGTTTGCATCTTCTAGTCTCCATCCGGTATGGACCTGTTACTCGATAGTTATTAATTCGTATTTTCCAGTTATCTATGAATCGATTACATCTTAATTTTTTGGCCGGATATTAAACTCCTCCTGTGTGTGCCTGAGGATCAGTTGTGCTGGCTGGCACTTCCTCACGAGGCTAATGATATGATAACATACAATTGTTGGATTTGTGGCAGGGGAAACGAAAATATATCTAAAAACCTGCCCTAAAACCGTCATTGTCCACCACAAATAATTCCAGGTTAGCTCGCACTGGAAGTCATTATCGTGCTGTCTCACACCAGGGCCCTGTCTCATGTTGGGAAAGATTGACTGAATCTTCCACGAAACACCTTGGAACGAACCAGCGCATGCGTGTGAGTCGAGAAGTTGGGATGGTTTTGTGAGATAGTCTTGCGAGTCAAGCAATGCGACAAGAGTATCTCGTACAGATGATGGAGGTGTCTACGTAATAATATTGTCACTAGAAGTTAGGTTACTCCCGCAGTTTGTGCCACTCCGCAATCTGGCGACGCGGGGAGTTGCAGACTTCGTTCCAGTGGTGCAGCGCAGACCCTGTGCTCTTGGCTGCTCCCAGTTCCAATCGTCCGATCACCTGCAACATCAGACATTACAATATAGAAATAAGAATCTCAGGGTACAGTAAAATACACTGGAAACGTTTATTCACTTACTATACATTTCAGTGTTCTATTTTCATATAAGAATTTATGTTTCTTTATGGAGTAAACACAGCCATTATAAGGTGCTGGCTCTGGGATAAGCCTTCGAATAACTTACAATGCAAAATGTAAATAATGGACCTTCTATTTATTACTGCCGGTATAAAATATTATAATGAATTCGTCACGCATGTAGGAAAAGGAGCGTGTTCAGGGGAGCACAAAGGACAAATACTACTTCTCTTAACAAAACATTCAACATTTCAAAATTAATGAAAAATATAATTTTGATGTGTATGTGAATTCATGTTATTGGTACTAATTCCTTTGTTTATTTTGTTATCTTCTTCAGAATTTATTTTACTTCGAGTGTAATGATGTTCTTTCTCTGGTTTACAGTTTGTGCAGTTTTATACATAGGCCTACTAGTACTGGTATATGTTAGGTCAGTGGTATTCTATTTATGGTATGTGTACACGGGTTGTCTCGAGGGGTATACACATGCATCCCATTGACTACATATGTAAAAATGCTGACATATTTATTTTATTATACTTGTTGATAATTATTGCATTTTACATATTTTTTTTACATTATCAACTCTAGTTTTTCCTTGCTTCAGAAACATTTTACATACCGTAATTCGTTATTAGTATTATTTCATCAGTAACTACTGTATGTGTGATAATAAAAGTAGTAACATAATAATAATAATAATAATAATAATAATAATAATAATAATAATAATAATAATAATAATAATAATAATATTTTGCATACAACATCTTTTGCCATTTCTTATATAATTGTAATGCAATTTGGAGTACAAAGATGAAAAACGTATTTTGGAACTATGTTAGCAAAAAAGATTGAACACCACTGTACTAGATTACATACTCTATTACCTTCTTTCAAACACGTTTCGCCGTTGTGTTTATCAAATAGAGTTGTGATTAATACATGCTAGTCTTCTCTTTCTCTTGTTCATTACCTTTTGGACTGTTCTGACATAGAGGTTTTCAGCTTTTCATTGTTCTTTCCATCCTGATATGGGATGGCCAGTGGATCTGTATTCTATTGGTTTATTATTTAAAAGGGACGTGGCATCCAGATAAGCTGTGTAAGCACTTCATAGAGATCAAACTTATTCAAACAAATGTCTTATTTTCGTCAAGCAAACCACATAACTATGCCACATTTTATTGTGCGTCAATATATCTTGAATGTTGGGGATTTGGAAGTTAGCATGTTAGCATTGTAACTAGATTTGAAGTGTCTTTATATGTGGGCATCCGTGCTGGGTACTGTCGCTATGCGGATGTGAAGTGGTTGGATATTATGGAAAAAGTGAACAACGAAGGTGGGACTGTTCCTTGCTCTCCCTATGATCATTTAGGGAGAATGCTTCAGTGAATTTATACCGTGGTTTTGCGTAATTTTGTAGTGATGCTAAAATGCTTCATTTTAGTTGTAATATACAGTGCTCTCATTTTACGAGGAAACTTCGTATCATTCCGCGCTGACCGACTTCCTGCTCTCCCGACCCCAGCGTGAGAACCCATTTCTACAAAACATCCCAGCAGTTAGTTGCTGCTGAGAATTGTACCGGAACGTGTGTGTGACTGTTGCTTGTGTATTAAGTAATCGATTGGAAAATGAAGTACAATATATGGTTGAACAGCGAATTTATTTGGTGGAATGTTATACGTGAAAAAAAAAAAAAATTATAGAAGATGTGTTCGGAGATTTTAATGAAATTTTACACAGTAGTTACGGGTAACATATATGTTTTGTATACAAGCTCTCATTACGTTGGTATAAGGGGAACTACCCCTTACAGGGGGCGCAATTAGACAAAATTAGTAACTTTTCTCCTATCTAACATATTTTTATGAAACTTTACACAATTATACATCTTGATTACACAACTTTTAACACTGTATCACTTCGGAATATGTAAATAAATAGGTCGAAACATGTAACCGGGGTACGTTGAAATTTAACACAGGAAAGTCTTACCATACATATTTCGAAGTTTACACAATTGTTACAGGTAGCATATATGTTTTGAATACAAGCTCTCATTATGTTGGTCTAAGTGGAACTACCCCTTATAGGGGGGCGCATTTAGACAAAATTAGTAACTTTTCTTCTATCTAAGAGATTTTTATGAAACTTTTATACAGTAATTACATGTAGTAAACTTGTTTTGTATACAAGCTCTAATTCTCTGAATTGTTTTTGTTTCGACCTCATACTTGCTGTAATGGAAAAGCTTTCTTGGGCAGCCACGACTTTTTCCAAGGGTAAGTTTTCTCTAAATGTTCATTACTATTACAATGAGAACCTAATTTAATAAGTAGTTCACTAAGACAATGTTCATTTCGTTAAAAAGAGAACTCATATTCTTTATCCTCTTGCTCTCCAACGATAAATTATCTTATGGGAAAAATGTAACATTTTAGTTACTATTGCACCTTTTGGGCAGTCGGGAAGCATATTTGATACATAATTAACAAGCTGCCACCTTGAATTCCCTGAATTGTACTTCGGAAGCAGATTCAGTTCACAGATACTTAAATAACTGTAATCGAGAAAAATTGCACTACTGCACCTGGAAAGAATAGTGCGCATAATTTATTACTTCCGCAAATCTGCGCACCTTAAGACTGCATTTAAAATAGAGTTAAATACTCGAGGAAGTGAAAAAAAATCATTTTGGAACGGAACAAAGGGTGTTTTTTTTCTCTACCTTAGCCAAGTATGCACTCAATGGTTACATTTATATTTTGTCCCGTGTCCATTCATGCTAATTTTACATGCTGTAATAACATTAAATGTAACAAAAACAAACAGTGTTACATACCTAAAGAACTACTTGACATGTTGATACCAAATATGAATGGAATCGACCACTTACAACAGAGTTACAGCACAAAGAAAACGGCAGACTCGTGGCACTTGCTGAGTAAGAATGCTGGGTGGCGAAATGTGGCATGTTACCTGCTTATCTCGCTCTGCAGCCATCTCCGCTGATTAAGATGATCAATTCAGTGTTACTTAGTTATATAGGAAAAATAATTTAAGGGTTTTATTTCATTTTTTACATGTAATTTTTCTACTTTTGTGCTCCTAATTATGGATTTTGGACCATTGTGCGCCGGTGCAAGCACGACAATCAAGACAATGTACGCCGGGGTTCAGCTGTAATCTAATTTCTTCGTAAAATGAGAGCACTGTATTTAATAATTTAGTATATAGTGTATAATATATAGCGATTAATTTATGCATTGCCTAGTTGTCTCTGAAGGGGCCGAATTGTTTGGGATTGATGGTTGCTTAGCGATTGCTTACAGTTCTGTGAAGGACACGCTACTGTAATTTTAAGTTATTTTTGGGGACATATTTTCTTGTATGTACTGAAAACGTTAAAAATCCGTCTTCCTTTGCTTTTTCTGTCTTTCCTATTAGGTTAAGCTGAAATATTTATTAGTTACCGCCAATCTAAAATCAGCATCAATTATTTTTCTTTATTCATAGGCTACTGGTGTATCCTGCAAGCGAATGGTGAAATCTCATTCTTGCTGTTTCTATTTTAGTTACGTCTGAATGGTTTAACATCCAATTTTTACAACTATAAAACATTACAAATGGAAGAGAACAGTTTTGGAGGAAATTGCTAGGGAGGGGAAAACATGGAGCGAAGTGAAGAAGTTGGCTACAAATAGGGTCCGATGGAGGCACTTTGTGAATGCCCTATGCTCCTCATGAGGAGATACAGGAGTTTGATTGATTGATAAAACATTACAGACGTCGACGTAACTTCATATAATTTCAAGTATTTGCTTTTCAGTATCTTTTGTTTCTTTGTTCTCTTATTTCTTTTTAATCTGTTTATAGTCCCATTAACTCCCAGGTTATAGCGCGACTATCTGCAGTTTACTGTTGGGGATATACTCTGTCTATTGTTTCGTGGTCATTGGAGTCCAATCCGGCATTGGCCTTTATTTACGTTCAGTCGAGGAAAACCACGGAAAAAACCTCGACCAAATTGGCCGACACCTGGATCGAACCCGGGACCTACCGAATGCAAGTTTCTAATGGTACCATCTGAGTCACTTCCCTCATTCTGTTCTCTTATTGTTCCACATATATTCTGAAATTTATTTGTTGTAATAATTAAAACTGTTAACAAACTGGTTTGTTATTTGTTGCAGTTTTGTTTTTGGTATGATAATTTCCTCGGAATGCTATTATTATTATTATTATTATTATTATTATTATTATTATTATTATTATTATTATTATTATTATTATTATTAGATGCATGCTAAACTATTAGACCTACTGTAACGACGATATGTGTGTGTCCAATGCCTAAACGTATGACAACGAAGTCATCACTCCAATACTTTGGCATCAAGGTACAAATAGGAGGAGGCAAGACCTGTCCCGTGACCTTGCCATGTGCCGTGGCTATATCACCAATGGGTATGGAGGGGGAAGATAAGTTTCAGTATGAAATGAACTTCAGTGTCGTTAGATTCATATAATATTAACCATCTTCAAACAAACTCTCTTTCTAATAGCCCATTCTTTCCCCTCTTGAATAGCTCACATATCAGGTCTCGGCTCATCATTTTCTTTCTCTATTGCTGCACATCTTTTAAGGTGTTTCATATTCACTTCTTCATTGGCGTTGCATAGGATACAGAAAGCTGTATTAGACTTACCAGAAGTATTAACAGTTTATCACATAGAGGCAGCAATCTTTATAACAAACTCCCACAAAATATTAAAGAACTTAACATGCGAAAATTAAAAAAAGAGGTAAAAAAAAATTATTAAAACACTTGCCACTTTGCACAAATGATTATCTAAATTTAAAGCTCTAGTATTTAACATTCTCCTCCGGATACTACCTTTGATGATTTTATGTTAGGTAGAGTTAAAGCCAAGACTGGGAAGAGAAAACAGAGAGACTGCATGGGACAGTGCCACATTGGCTCTAGCTTGGAAGAAAAATATTAGTATATCTGAATTAGTGTATTCTGAAATTGGTACAATTAAGATTGACTTTTAAATGTTAATTAATCCCCATTTCAGTTTGGTTGATAGGATTTCCCCTCTCCTCATACTCTTTACCATCCGTGAATGGGAAGATGCTACTGTCTATCTTACTAACGTTCAACTAATTGACTTTGAACATAGTGAAAATTCTTATTATTGAAAATGTTTACCGGTAATCTATATTTCGAAAATCTATATTAAGCGTTTGTATTTCATTTTATTGTTGTTTATGTCAACTGCCACATTAAAAAGCTACTGACAGTAGGAGATAAATGTTTTCTTCACTGCTAGTTGCTACTCTAAGCATACACAACGGGACAATCTTCACTGTGTTACTCCCCCCTGACTTCATAATACAAACTAACATTCCTTAATTTAATTATTAGTTAAAAATATTGTAAGAACGACACTAAAATATACTGAAACATGGAATTGTCAAACATCTGTGTTACTGTATTTTACATTCACTTATGTACTTCATTTAACATTTCATTTTCTTGTATGTACAACTTGGGGGGTACAGGTATAAGAGGTAACAGCTACCGGTCTGTCACTGACGGACTCAGGGCAAGTAGAAGGGGAAAGAAATTCCTTCGCATCCTCTCAACTTGTATGAAATGTCGTTTAGTATTAAGCTCTATGTATAATACTGTATATATTAGCTTGTGTCGCCGAAAATGTTCTCACCTTCAGTGTATAAATTAAAACATTTGTAATTCTGTATCCTAGCATATTTAGCACTAGATGTATTTTTTATGTATTGTCAATTTTTTGTATACTGACGATGCCATGAATGCTTGTCATCCTTACGTCTTAATAAAAATCTATCTATCTATTGAATATTCCTATTCTGTGTGGATGGCTTCATAAACAGTCAAGTCAACCTGGTTGGCAAGTTGGTATAGCGCTGGCCTTCTATGCCCAAGGTTGCGGGTTCGATCCCGGGCCAGGTCGATAGCATTTAAGTGTGCTTAAATGCGACAGGCTCATGTCAGTAGATTTACTGGCATGTAAAAGAACTCCTGCGGGACAAAATTCCGGCACATCCGGCGACGCTGATATAACCTCTGCAGTTGCGAGCGTCGTTAAATAAAAACATAACTTAACTTAAACAGTCATTGCTTGTCACTTTGTGACAGGAGATTTTTATGACGCTTGTAGAATGTTTTTAAGAATGTCTCAATATTATTTACCATGATTTGCCTTTAATTTTGTCCTCTATTTCTTTTTTTTTTGATTAAATGAAATTTGTTGTTGATGATTTGTTTATACGAGGGGGATCCAGGAAATAACGACCGTTCGCGCATACCCGCCGCGCAGCTGACTCCCCTTCCTTGTTTGAAAGTCAACTGGCTTCCTTAACATGTGTTCTCATAATGTTGTGAGTACTGGTTGCAACAAGTCGCCATTGTGCATTTTGTGTTACTTCAAAATGAACGACGTGATTGATAATCCCGCCGACTGTGAGGTGAGCAGTGTGATTCGATTTTTGAATGCCCGACATTTGAAACCTGCAGAAATTTACCGGCAATTGAAAGAAGTGTATGGTGATACTGTAATGAATGAAAGAAACGTGAGAAAATGGTGCGAAATGTTCAACAATGGGCGAACAAATGTCCACGATGAAACTCGACCCGGACGCCCATCACTCATCACAGAAGACCTGAAGACTAAAGCAAACGACAGAATCTTGCAAGACAGGTGCACATCACTCGACGAATTGCATATTGCCTTTCCTGACATTTCTCGTTCTTTGCTTGGTGAAATTGTGTCGCAACACCTTGGCTACCACAAAATCTGTGCACGATGGGTTCCACGGCAACTGAGTGACCAACACAAAACTCAGAGAATGGCCTCAGCATTGACATTCTTGATGCGATATCACACAGATGGAGACGCCTTTCTTGATCAAATTGTGACTGGTGATGAGACTTGGGTGTCTCACAACACCCCAGAGACCAAGCGCCAATCACGTCAGTGGCATCGTCCCTCATCACCCAAGAAACCGAGAAAATTCAAACAGACTCTCTCAACACAAAAAGTCATGGCTACTGTCGTTTGGGATCGCAAAGGTGTGCTTTTACTGGATTTCATGCCAAAAGGCACTACGATCAATGCAAATCGTTATTGTGAGACTTTACGAAAACTACTGCGAGCCATCCAAAACAAGAGGCGAGGAATGCTTTCGAGAGGAGTTGTGTTTCTTCACGACAACGCCCGCCCGCACACTGCTGCTTCAACTCGAGAATTGCTGGATCAATTCGGTTGGGAAATCTTTGATCATCCGCCCTATAGTCCAGACCTTGCTCCTAGCGATTTTCACCTTTTCACTAAGCTGAAAGACTTTCTGAGTGGTACGCGTTTTGGAAGTGATGAAGAGTTGAAGAAGACAGTGAACACCTGGCTTAATGAACTGGCGGCAGAGGAGTATAACACGGGAATTCTAAAGCTAGTGAACAGATACGACAAATGTTTAAATGTAGGTGGTGATTATGTAGAGAAGTAAAGGAAGCTTCAGTTATGTAACAGACTTTGTTTTTTTCAAATAAATATTTTTTTTAATTATTACAACAAAACAGTCGTTATTTCCTGGATCCCCCTCGTAGAATGGAAAGAAAATGCCTGTCTTTTATATCCAAAACTACAAAAGTAACTGAAAAAATTCGAAGAGAGATGGCTAGATCACTGAGATCTAATACTTGAAGAGAGATTTTATTATTATTATTATTATTATTATTATTATTATTATTATTATTATTATTATTATTATTATTATTATTACTACCAGGGTTTTTTTAGTGTACAGTCATACACAATTTGTGCAGTAATAAAAGTTAAAAGACAACAACAGATACCAAGTGAAAGTAATAGCCTTGTATTCATGGAAATTTGCATTGTATAAGTTACACACAGTTACAGTGAAGAAACACTCTGCCTGTGCTCGCTATCCACTTGATTTAAAAAAAAGTTATTCCACTTATTCCCATTATCCACCTCAAATTTAACGATTGTCGTCTATTGTCGCTATTACTTCCGGAGTCGGACGTCAGACTCTGACGTATCCGCGAGTTCAACAACAACAATAATAATAATAATAATAATAATAATAATAATAATAATAATAATAATAATAATAATAATAATAATAATAATAATAATAATAATAATTTCATTCCAGTAATTTTGGTACCGATTTGTGCAGTAATAAAAATTGCTTAAAAACTCTGATTATTACTGTTACTATGAATACCCGGTACCGTTACTGCTATTATTTTTTTTTTTTTTCGTTTAATTTATTGTATTCCATAGATCTTACATTAGCAATGAAGCTTTAAGATGTGGTACAAGTCAAAATTTTACAAGATTACAATCACAATTTTTTACAATTTCAATTTTTACAATTTTTTGGCGAGATGTAGTGAGATGAGGTGAGGCCGAGGATTCGCCAACAGATTAACTGGCATTTGCCTTAAGTTTGGGGAAAACCTCGGAAAAAACCAACCAATCAGACCAAACGGAGTGAAGTGAAGTGAAGGCCGAGAATTCGCCATAGACTACCCGGCATCAGTCCCATGGCTGGGGGAAACCTCGGAAGAAACCAACCACTCAGACTAAACAGGGGATATGTCCCTATTATGCTTTCTTTATATACAAATAGAAAGAGGGAACAGACAGATGTAAGGGGCCAATCTCCTGATTGGTTGAGTGGTATGAATGTTACTATCGGTAGGTTATATATTGGTGATATTATAATCGTCATAAAATATATTGCCATACTCTAAATTAACCGACAGTTTTTATAGAAACTCTATATTGTATTTTTGGACCAGAAGTACAATACGAGGAATGGGTTATGGAAACTGATGATTAGGAACACCGTGTGTTGAAAAGCAAGCTTCAGCTGTGACGAGAATCCTGATGATAACATGTTTCTATTATTGTTACAAAGTTCCATCATTGTTATCACAAAACTCATTCTGTGGTAACAGCCTTCTTATCGTTCTTGAACCTTGCAGCACTAAAGGGACTTAAACGTCAAACAATTTTATGATTGTCGACTGCAATTTTTCTTAGTGACGCACGGTATTCTTCTACAACTTGAAGCTGTAGTCGGGTGGCCTAGCGATAGGAAGAGATATTTATTTTATATAAAATACGGTATAGCTTCATCTCAGAGATTTCTCCGTTTCTTAAGGTATTCGAACCCAAGCGCTTGTGAGCGGCGAGGCGTATAATAGGTGTTTTGTTCTCACAGTCTTGCAGGCGCCTAGTACATTAAGCCTAAGTGTGTGGGCACTCAACCGTCGAAGACGCGTGCAAGGCTGTTGAACTCTAGCGTGGGTTTTCCTTGTCGAGGAACGCGCGCGATGGCTTTAGCTAGCCTAAACAAAAGGTAGCGTCATCAGAGCGCGTCACCATAGCAGGTATTTAAACGTGTGGTGACCGAAGACGCGCTCTCATTCAATTCCCGGCCATTGAGCCGACCGGTCTCTCATTCAATTCCCGGCCATTGAGCCGACCGGTCTCTCATTCAATTCCCGGCCATTGAGCCGACCGTGGTGGTAAAGTGGAGACTTCGTGTTTTCGAGTTTGTGAATTACACGGAAAATAGTAGTGGTCATTTAAACAGGCGTCAGATAAAAGAAAAACGTTGCCGAGATTACAGAGAAGACAACAGCCAGTATTCCGTAGCTCATACTCACGTAGGGACGTGTTCATAATAAGCCAGATTAATGGAACTTTACTCCTTGGTTTTTCTCATTGTGTTCGTGTGATCGACAAAAATCACATTAAAATCCTTCACCCACAAAACCACAGTGTCCCTAAAAAGAGATCATCTCCACCGTGGGACAGCAGCGTGTATTGGCGTCCCGGCTGAGCTAATCGATCCTGACTTTGTCGGCGACGCGGCAGAGGAAGGAGAGAGCAACCATCGAGATTGGCGCCCACGTGGACCAACACACACGCACTGACCGTCGCAAGTGGCGCAACCAACGTGCGCCACAGATCAACCGTCGCAAACTTTAGGCTTTAATGTTTTAAATATTTTCGTTCCTACCAAACTTAATTAGTATACCTGACCAATTAGGACATTTTCTATCAGAATAATTGAACCTACGGAAGATGTACGATCTTTTTAAATAAGTCTACATAAACTAAGATATTGCTAAATTGAATGATCGTCAATTATTTTGTTAATAAAAAAGTTTCTGATTTAACAAGACGTTAGAATATTGACAATATTGTTAGTTCTATATTCGTAAAACAAAATCTGAGGGAAGTGCTAACTGAGTGTTTTATTAAGATTTATGTGGACTGGACATAGGCCTAGTGGAGATTGACATTCTAGCTACAAAGACGAATGACTGACCTCGTTCTTCGTGACGCGATCCCAGTCGAGCAACAGGAACTCGAGACTCACGTTGTCCAGACCCTCAGCGCCAACGGGGATATCAAATACGAACGACTCGTTGAACACGGGATTCAGTGTCCTCTTCTTCACATGCGTCTTCTTCTTGGCTATTCGCTGGTTATTGTACAGCAGGTACATCTTCACGTAGGGATCTGAAAGCACGCAGTTATCACTAGAGACCGGAAAAATATGAAGAAAATTTTGACAAATATGAAATTTATTTTGGCAAAGTATGAAAATATGAAATAAACATTTCAGTATAAAATCGGCACTAAAAATTTTTATCATGTGTAATCTTTTCGAAAAGAATATCATGATATGACATTCGAACAAACCCAAAGAAAATATAGGAATACTTTTGCTGCAACAAAGAGTGATTAGTGATTACTAGAGCCCGGATGTTTGGCAAAATGCCTTTTTTACTAGGTGGAAGTAAATCTTTATTTGCATATCGTCGTTGTTCCGGCAATAACTCGTATGTGATATATTTTTCGATTTTCAGATTTTTGCTCTATTAAACAATTTAAATAGTGATACAGCAAATAATAAAATCTTCTATATGTAATTCTATTTCTTTCTTTCGAAAATGTAAGAACTGACAATCTCCTATGCACTACTGCCATAGAAGAATAAATGTGTTTTCTCTTCCTACTGAAAAAGTTCATATTTTGCACTAGGAGTTATTGCAGGAACAACGACGATATATATATATATATATATATATATATATATAAATGTGATTTGGAGTAAATCAAAGTGATAGGGCCAATTTTTATTTTGCCTATTTTGCCTTTTTAAGGTATTTCTTACTAATAAATGTCTTTTTTTGTCATTTTAAAGCAATCTTGTTTATTTGCAGTTTTCTAATTAATTGTAATGTAATGTGTATGAAATTTAAATATTTGAAACAATGACTAACTTTACTAACAATAGTAAATAAAAGTAAATTATTTCGGTGCTTAATCTACTAATAATTTTGCTTTAATACTATTGGTGTAATATGAATAATGATCGACAATCCACAGTTATAGTCCCGACGCTGTTATTTCCGGCGTGACTCCGCCTCTTTGCTTACGTCTTAGAAAGTGAAGGCTCTATAAAGTTTAGGTAGGTAGTATCATTCGCCATTTTTGTTCTTACGTTGCCGAGCTATCATACGAGGAATCTATTTGCAACACCGTTAAACATTATCATGTCGTAACTCCTATGATAATAAATCAAACGCAATGTAATTCAGCAAATAATTGAGCGGCAAATAACGTCTTCCTGTGCTTTCTGCGAACGCCAACTAAAGAGCTAAAATGGCGGGCGATTATATTAAGTATTTATCGAGCCTTAAGAAATGAATCAGCGAATCACAAGACGCACACGTTTAAATGTAGCCGACCTGCAACGCGATTGGCTGCCGGAAATTAGAGCGACGGGACTATACAATAATATATGTCTTCACGATACCAACAATCATAATTATTATAATTAATTATTTTAAATATTAAGCTCGTTCTCATAGAAGTTATCACGTAGCATTTTCAATTGTTTGCTTTCATATATATTTTTTAAATCTTACTGTTACAATTTTGTGCTACACGTGTTTATTATTGTAGGAGAAAGAAATTTGTGTGAGGAATAGTCAGTTATTGTAGGGTGATAGAAAGTATTAGATCGGTTAGCTAGAATGCCTAAATTCAGTAAACCATTGCAAAGTAAACTTCATGCTTACGTTAGTGAGTTTGGTGCCCATTTGTTTTCAACCGATGGAACAGTTTGTTATGTAAGGTTTGTGAAAAGGTAGTTAATCACGAAAAAAAGTATTTTATAAGTCAATGTGTGTCACCTACAAAGTAAATGTGAGTTATGTTGATATAATTTGAATTTATTGCTAAAATATATTATACCTTTTTAAAATTTATAATGTTTTTATTTAATTTATAATTCCTTTTTGAAAAATTATTGTGCCTTTTTTACGATTTTATTGCCTTTTTGTTTTGTTTTTTTTTTTTGCCAGCCTGTTTTAACTGTAATAAATGCTTAAACATCCGGGATCTAGTGATTACCAATTCATCTGTGAAACGGTGCGCGGCGTCGTTCTCATTCTTAAAGGAACAATAAACATGTAGGATTCATAAACAGTCTTGAATTTTTTCTGTATGGAATTATGCTAAAAAAGCGACATTTAATATTCTAAGAAAATAATGGAACGGGATTGATAGAATAAGTTACTGGCCTGCTCTTAGGGTGTAATATAGCATACCCCATCACACAATTGTCACCCAGAACGTACTTACTGCGCTGAGCCGTCGTTAACAGCCCTCACTTTTGATCTATTTACGTTAGTTTGTTTGCAGCTGCATTTATGCGAAGTGATGGTAGGTTGCTCGGTTGGTGTGTGTTTTAGTGATTAGTTAATTACTAAAGAATGAGTGAGCTTAGAGAAGTGGTGAACATTGCAAAAACAATAAAAAGAGCTATCGGGAACAATGACTTAATCAGACAAATACCAAAACTAGAATTTTTTTTATAAAAAATCCGATTCAAAAAGCTCGGCCAAACAACCAGGTACTTTTGTGTCCGCTGCTTCTGACTTAAGTGATAAATGATAATATTGTTTATTCAAACCATACAGATACAGTGGAGTTCACGAACAAAAATTCTTCACCAGAAAATGATAGTGACATTTTATTTTTCCCGATAAATACAACGTAGTAAAAGTACGTTTAATTAATTTATCAAAAATATTAATCAACTCTTATTTTAAAAACTTATTTTCACAGTAATTTAAAGCTGTTTTGAAAATATTATAAAATTATTCTGTATGACTCAGTTTTCATCAATTCCTTCAAGAGCAGAACACAGAAACTGAGTACCTACACATGATTTATGACTGCTAGAATTTTTGGAGTAATGGCCTTTGTTGTGTTTGCATTGCAATTAATCGAGTAAAGAATTGAAGACGGCCGGGTAGCTCAGTTGGTAGAGCAGCTGGCTACGGGGTTCGATCCCAGGTGGTGACAGGATTTTTTCTCTTTGCCAAACTTTCAGAACGGCCCCGAGGTCACTCAGCCTCCTATAAAATTGAGTACCGGATCTTTCCCGGGGGTAAAAGGCGGTCAGAGCGTGGTGCCGACCACACCACCTCATTCTAGTGCCGAGGTCATGGAAAGCATGGGGCTCTACCTCCATGCCCCCCAAGCCTTCATGGCATGTTACGGGGATACGGGGATACCTTTGCAACGAAATATAAACTGCAGCAGGCTGCAGAATGTCCAAATACTTTACGAGGTTTGAAGGTTAATAGTTTTGTCCAAACAGAAAACAATAACTCATCATAGTTAAACAGTTTGTCAGCATCATCACATTGCAAGAACTAGATAACTCAGTTTTTTACTCTGAAGAGGACAAAAAATGTTCTTACATTGGCTGGACTCTACACTGGTTACAACACAAGCAATTTTCCTATATTCTATGCAAAATATATTTCCTGTTAAAATCGTTTTGTACAGTGAAAGATACATGAAGTTGTAACAAGAAAAGAAATTAAGCCTACAGTAAAACTGATGGTTGAAATGGTTGAAGCCCATTTAAAACAGTTATTTTACACGTAGCCTATACAAGTAAATACAGCAACGACTTCTTTTACTAACCTGGTTGATTACTATCAATATCAGATGGCGGTGCTTTCTTAGTTGCTACGATCGCTGAAGTCTTTCCTGAGGTTATTATTTTATAATTATACAATTTTATGTTTATATTGGCAGTAAATTCCAGGAATCTAAAAATACTGTCTTCGACTCGGCGTGTGACACTAGAGGAGAAGGCCCAAGAATGGGCTATGGTCAGTGGCGGCTCCTGCATATTTCTTAAGAGGAGGAAAGAAGTTAACAGCGCAAAATGACACATTCTTGATAGAAACATGCTACAAATTAGCCTACATGCATACTTGTAAGATCAGATAGTGTTAGGGTTGGCCTTCTCTTTTGTAGCAATAATCTGTTCTTGTAAACTGAGTTTCCCAAATTGTCCAAAATATGTTTTCACTTCCATTCATTGTTGGATAATTGCACAAATTAACAATTACAAGGAAATTCACAAACTCTCAGCATTTTTCGCGCACACTACAATATCACACGTGTTGGAAGAGACTAGCTACTATAATCGGGACGCTGTTATTCCCGGCGTGATTCCTCCTCTTTGCTTACGTCTTAGGAAGTGAAGGCTCTATAAAGTCTAGGTAGGTAGTATCGTTCGCCATTTTTGTTCTTTCGTTGCCGAGCTACCAGACGAGGGATCTATTTGCCACACGTTTAACATTATCATGTCGTAGCTCCTATGATAATAAATCAAACGCACTGTAATTCAGAAAATAATTGAGCGGCAAATAACGTCCTTGTGTGCTTTCTGCGAACGCCAACGAAAGAGCCAAAATGGCGGGCGATTATATATTAAGTATTTATCCAGCCTTAGGAAATGCTTAACATCTTCATCAGCGAATCATAAGACGCACACGTTTAAATGTAGCCGACCTGCAACGTCATAGGCTGCCGGAAATTAGAGCGACGGGACTATAACACATAACCAGATCCGTTTTACGGAAGTGGGAATGAGAAATAATCTGTTAGGAAAGCGAGAACACTGCTCCCACTCACGCTGTCTGTGTTGCCACATGTACATTTTACAAGTTCAGTATCACATGCTTTTGAAGAATGTCAGTTCTTGTAAAGTCATACTACCATTATTGTTCAAAGCTGCCGGTGGCCGATTAATTTTTTATCTTAAAAAATAATGTAGTTTGGAGTACTTTCAATTTCAAATATATTTGTACAAAACTGACAACTTGGCTGTTGTCCTGTATATAGGAGACAATGAATGGAAGTGAATTTCAGGGGCCAAAAAGATCTGCGATACTAGCGTAGAACTACTTCCTCTTTGTTTTATATAAATCTAACTTCAACTTTCAGATATCCTCGAAAGTTTCAAACCATGAATAGTAGCTTACTGTATATAAAGTGCAATGAATAATATATTTTGTTTTATAATTAAAAAAAAAGTTTATATGGTGTCTTTCATAGCTTTGCGTTAAAACTGTTTTATTGTGCCTCCTCCTAGATGTGTTATAGTCTGGTTGAATGCAGCATCGTTAAATGGCAGCGGTAGCGAGCTTGCTGCTCGTCCAGTCGGTTTCTATATTTCCCGCCCATGCACTGATTCAGAGGAGGATCTCCTCCCTCTCCGTTCATTTACTTGCTTTAAAACTCTGCTTCTGTCTCTCGCCGCTAGTGCGCTGTTGTCTATGTGTGTTAACTGCAGTAAAGGAGGAAAGGATAGACTTTCCTCCACACAAACAATCTCGCATCTTTCGCACAGTTTTCTAGCAGCACACGATTGCGCGTCGTTTAAAACTTGATCAACCGAGGTTTTCTTATAGCTGTGAACTTAAAAATTATCGAATCTTCCTCGAATTTCAAGGCATATATTTAATTTGGTATTTACTTTCAAAAGAAGAAAAATGTGAGGAGGACGTTCCTCCCTTCCCTCCCCCGAGAAACCGCCACTGGCTATGGTCTAAAAACGGGCTAGGGTGGTTTTCGGCACTGCATGATGCTGCACTCTGGAAGTGAATATGGGAATTGGTTCCTCTGAAGGTCACAAAGTGGGGTTGTTGCCGATTCCAGTCCGCTAGACAAGGGAAAGTGTGTAGGTTGTGTTAAAGTGTTGCTTGTGGTTCCGGCTGCTACTAGAATTTTCACCAGTAAGTCTTTATTATTTTTGCTACTATTCTACATAACTTACGAATATTCTGTTACATCAATTGCATAGTATATAGATAGGACTTCGTACAGCGATGCAAATTTCGTTTACTTTCATCAACGTATAACCATTATAATTTTTTTTAAATTTAGTAGCATGATGGTCTAAATATGGGCTACTTTGTATGGTCCGAATACGGGCTAGTAGCCCATATTCAGACCACATTTTTAATAGACAGAAATACTTAAAATCGGTTTGAATTTTCAGGATGCCACGATAAAAACCAAAATATGTACCAGAAGGTACTAGAAAATTATGGGAAGCTGAGGACATGGAGAAAGTAATAGTTGCAGTGAGGGAAGGGAAGATGGGAACTCTAAAAGCATCGAATTTCCATGTTCCTCGCACAACGTTACAAACGTTGTCTAAGGAGACACTAGTCACTCCTGCCGATACTGCGAGAACGAAATTAGGACGAAAGCCCTTTCTTGGAGGGGAACTGGAGAAGCTTCCTGTAGCTTATCTACTTTCTATGGAAGAAAGATTTTTTGGGTGCACTCTTGGTGATCTGAGAAGAATGGCTTTTCAGATTGCGTTAAAGAACAATCTGTCTCACCCTTTCGTATCAGGTGAAGCAGGAAGGTCTTGGGTAGATCTTTTTTTTGCAACGCCATAAGAATACTCTCTCTCTTCGGAAACCATGCGGCACCTCATTTGCCCGAGCATTAGGGTTTAATAGGGAGAATGTAGGAAAATTTTTTGATCTTCTGTTAGAAGCCTACAATAAACACAATTATCCGGAGGACCGGGTATACAACGTGGACGAAACAGGCCTGACAATAGTCCAAAGCAAAATACCGTATGTCATTGGAAGAAAAGGAAAGAGGCAAGTAGGAGCGTTGACTTCAGCGGAAAGGGGTGCTACAATAACCGTCATTGCCTGCATGAGTGCCAGTGGGCACTTTGTACCACCAGCAGCGATTTTCCCCAGGAAGAACATGTCAGATCAGCTCATGAGAGGAAGTCCACTGGGAGCCATTGGTTTTGCCCACCCATCTGGGTGGGTACAAAGTAATATTTTTGCACAGTGGCTCATCCATTTCATTGAGAAAGTTGCCCCAAAAGAAGAATCTCCAGTACTCCTTATACTGGATGGCCATTACAGTCATGTTCGAAACTTGGATGTCATTGATATGGCACGAGCTAATCATATCACAATAATTTCCCTTCCGCCTCACTCAAGCCATAAAATGCAGCCCCTTGACAAAACATTCATGGGCCCTTTGAAGAATTATTACAGTGAGGAAATAAGGTTGTGGCTGCGTAAAAACCAAAGACCTGTCACAGCCTACGACATCATGGAACTCTTTGGAAAGGCATATCTGAAGGTTCAGACTGGGGAAATTGCCGTCAATGGTTTCAAGGAGACAGGAATCTGTCCACCAAACAGAAACATATTTTCTGAGGCAGACTTCCTAGCAGCTGTAGCCGAATCAGGGAAGACGTGCAGTAAATATGGCAACATGTCAGCATCTCTACAACAATCTGCACCGTAGCCATCGACTTCGTCTCAACAGCTAGCTTCTATCTCGCCTCCTGTTGACAAGTCAGATCAGCCCGGGACACCCAGTCAAGTTCCTGGACCATCAACGGCTACTCTAGTGAGCCCTTTTGATATATCACCGCTTCCTGTGGCGTCAAAGAAGGCGAGTAATCGTGGGGCAAAGAGTGCGGGTTCTTGCCTTATAACTGGAACCCCATACAAATCTGGGCTTTCAGAATCACTGCATAAAACTACTGCCAGACGTCAGTCTACAAAGAGATGTTTAAATCTTGATGAAGTAGAAGCTGGAGGAAAGACACAAGTGGGTCTCAAAAAAAAAAACAAAGGAAAAGGAAAAGCAAGAAAATCCCAACAAGAGAATTTTGATTCTGAGCCCAATGTAGGTATGCCTATGGAACTTGTCGAGAGTGGTGAGAGTGATCTTGATTGTCCTGTAGGGAAAACAAAACCAGGGGATAATGAAGATACAGCATGTATGTTCTGTGAAGGAAAGTTTTCCGATGACACTGCTGGTGAACTGTGGATAAGGTGTTTTATGTGTTGCATGTGGGCACACAGTGACTGTGCAGGTGCAGAGAAAGAAGAGTACAGTACATGTGTGACTTTTGTAAATAAGTTGTGCTGTTTCAATGATGAACTATATTTTCTTCCTCAGTTTGAAATTTTTTGAATTGATTACACAATACATATGTAATCTTACAGTTTCATAACTCTTAAATCTCATTTAAATGATGTCAAACAATATAATTATTATTTACGTTAATTCCCAATATTTGAGTAAAGTGTTTAAAAAAATATTATTGGTAGCCCATATTTGGACCACTCTATTAAAATCATGAATTTTGCAACTTCAGTAAAATATTTTTTCTGTGCTAAAACTACTATTTATATTCATTTGTTATTGATTTAGTATTAAGGACTATACTTCCAGTATTTACTTGCAAGCGATTTTCTGCTTTATTCCTGTACTGATTTCGAGAAATTACATAAAATGAAACTGGTAGCCCATATTTGGACCTTCTCCTCTACTATTCCTATGCACTCCTGCAGAAAGGCGTTTGTTGTACACATTTTAAATATTAACCTATTGTATTTCTTTCTAATACTGGCACATTGCATTTATTACCTTAACGAGGCCTCTTGTACTATTGTACCTTCAGGCAAATAGAGAATATGAATATGACAGTGGCGGCTCGTGAGATTTGATGTTGGAGGTTCACATAATGAATACTCAATAGTCACAACATTATTTTTTATTTGGGAACAAGTTCATGTTCACGAAAAAGTAATGCTATTATATTAAATATAAAATATTATAGAATCAAATAAACTCCCGTCTAACGCAATAATATGGAATTATCATATTCTGTTCCGGTGATCTTGTAATGTTTGGTTTAACTGTATGCACATATGGTTGTAAAGAGTTTTTTTTCAGCTTCAATAGCAAGATAAGAATAATGAAATTAAATGTTCTGCGACATCCTGTTGAGAAATATAAGTTAAAACTAAGAAACATGCGTATTTTTAAATATTGCTGTACTCAGAACTGTAACATAACTCATATCTGTATTATAATTAAATAGTTTTATATTATTTAATATAAACCATTCCATTCCTGGCATCACACCCTAAAAAATTGCGCTAAAATTTATTGTGACCAAGTCTCCCGTATTTTTCTGTTCAGAAGTTGGTCACCTTAGTTTGCTGCGATCACTGTAGACTGGTTAAAGGCATAAAAATGTCTACCATTACTTAGACCTATGTTTCTACGTAATGTCTTGCGCCGTGGCGACTATATTGTCAGACGTCTCACTGCTTATGAGTACCTAGTATTGGTCAAAATTCTCAGAAAAGTGTGTCCTAAGAACAGGCTACAATAAGTGGAAAGTGAGAACTTAGTTGAAGTACAGCCAAGAGCTAATGCTCATCTTGTGCTGTCTTGCCTGCTAATCCGGTGACGTCCATCTTGGGTAGGTTGCGAGCCTTGAGCACCACGACGGTAAGCCTATTCGCTGCAGGCTGCCAGCACAACGATACCAACAGCTCACCGCGCCCTTGTGCTCGAATCTGTAATACGCAACACATGTTGAAGGTACACAGAACAAAAGAGGAGAAAATGAATTTCTCAGGATTCAAGTTGATAAAAAATTAATGTCCATAAAAAATCTCGAGGCAGATCGATTCCTTGCAAGGGCAGAAGATAATGACGGCCCTGTTTTTATAAAAGTCAATAATCTTGTAATGCCAGTGTATGACTTGCTGTTTTGACTAGTTTTATAAGACTGTGTTTCATAAAACTACTCCTGCACGTTACAAGTAACAAGTTGCATCAGCTAATGTTACAATACAATTATTTTCAGGCCAGTGTACAAGGGTCTTGTTTCATAAATAGGCTAACTACTAGTTATAAGAAGTAGTGATGATAATAATAGTGAAAACATAGCTACTGTTCCGAAGTCGATATCAAAGTAGGTACACAGTCTAATATATACAGTCGCGCAACTTCAACACTTTTTTAGCCAACATTCGCTACACTAGCGCCCAAGCGGCAGGCAAGGCACTGGTCATAGGGTTGATACAGCCAGCACGTGCTTTAAAGGGATGCGAGATGTTATAATAACGTTTTAATCATGCGTCGGAATAAAGGCAATGTGTGCAATGACGAAAATTGCAGTAACTACAAGTTTAAATCTCCGAATTTGTCGTTCTTCAGATTCCCTAAAGACCAAGAGAAAATCATAACTCAGTCATAACCAATAATCCACGTTGTAGGTAGCCTACGTATTGTGTTCTATAAAACATTTATTACTTATCAGTTACTTATTTGTATGTAAGGAAGGACAGTTTAAATAAAAACAAAGTAAATACCTGTTACAGTATATTATTTTTTTGCAGAGATCGTATGTGTAAATGTGTAACCATTCCGATTTTGGATAATATATCTACAGTTTTTAATGAAAGTAATTCCATAATTTTTGTATTCGTGCTTTTTTCTTTATATTTTTCAAGAATGTTATATAGCATTCAAGTAGGTATCATGGTGTTAATTTTGCAAGAATTCATGGAGTATAGTAATCCTTTTGCAAAATATTCACTTCTTGAATAAATCCAGACTGTGTCGATAAATTTCTGATGTGTTGGTGTAGATTCATGTGGCAGACGTATTAAGTTCTCAAGAAATAAAAGAGCCTTTTTAAATTTAATATAAAGAGCAATCTTTTCTGTAATAATTTGCATGACTGTTATTGGTGTTGATTTTACATTCCCAGTGATTATTTGAGTCGTTCAGTGCAGAAGTGGTGTAAGTCAAAATCAGGTAATGTAAAATACAGCGCAAAGTAGCAATTAATATATCCTTCGTGCTATTCACTGACTATTAATAGTTTAAATACATTCAATATTAACTGCCACTTTGCCCTGTATTTTACAGAATATTTACTTTAACCCCTCATTACCCATTTTTGACTTACACCACTTCTGCTCTGAAAATAAAATTAGGCCTACATTTTCTGAGTTAATTGAAGTTACAATTTTTTCAACAAAATTGTGTCTTCATTTATTTGTTCTCACCTACGTCATATTAACAGTAAGTGCATGTAAATTACGTATTATATAAGTAGGATAAGTTAAAATTAGGCATTATGTGTGAAAACTGGAAATGTAATGTAAAATGCGTAAACTTGCCATAAAAATTTAAACCATAGGCTTAACATAGCACTATTTGTGACTCAAAATAATAAAGGAAATACTGGTTCTTAAGAAATGGAAAAATAATGAACTTCATATTAAAGTTTCAATCCTCCCCTTTTCTTTATTTTCAAGTTTACCTAAGCGGCCGATTTACCCCAATTTGCGGTATGCAAAATCGTTAATTTCTCAGGAAATAGGGAGAGTAGTTCACCACGCGATGTACCCTACGAGATATGCCCTACAATTTTGAAGCTACAAATTTTTACTCTTCTCACAGGAAATACAAAGTTCCAATGATTCATAAATATATTTAGGAATGAATTGAATTAACCGACCACGCACGAACAATTATATTATTTCAAACCATGATACGTGATCAGGGCCATGATTCAGTTGTAAGAAGCAAAGATTTACGTTTATTCCCAGCTTCTGAAACTTGTAGATTAACGGTGTGTGAAATTCTTCCAGGATTCTAAAGTAGAATTAATAAGAACCATATACACTTATTGTATAGCATAAACATATAAAATAAATTACGCAAAACCCGTTTTCTGATGTGTTATCATATGTCGTGTGCACACTTTTAACTTGCCTACCGCTAGAGGGCTACTGTCGCGCCAGCTGTCAAATGTTGGCATATTTTATACGTATGAGTTGCGTGACTGTATCTATTAGACTGTGGTAGGTACAAGTTTTCGGAATGTGATCTAGTGATCCAGAAAGCGATGAGGAGCTTGATGTTATTTAAGTGCGACGTGGAAGGGCGTTTACTTAAGAATAAACCTTAAATTAAATACTTTATACGAATTTAGTGACTTTTGGAATGAGTCCGCATAAGCTGGAGAGAGTAATATAGGCCATTTCCTAGAGCATAATACGGAAAGAAATCATGTCCTTACAGCTAACAACAAAATTCTCCTTTGGCTTGGTAACGGAGGTCAGTACCATTCAGTTTCTAAAGCATCTGTCCGCAGAGCAGTACAAGTCACTTACTTAGCCTAATCCAGGGTATGGTACGTGCTGCACAACAGTTCAGCGGAATGCCAGGTGTGTGTCGTTACTTGAATGAACCTTTAATTAACATAGATGCATCTATTAAAATGAGCCAGATTTCGTGAATAGCCAGGGTAAACATTCAATTAACTGTATGGTGTTTTGTGGACCTGAATTAGGTACACTTCTACCAGAGAGTGTCCACGACGCTCGTGTTCTCAGGAATAGTATCCTATGTCACTGACAATGACTCATTCCAAAAGATGAAGCTGAGATTCGTTTCCTCCCTGATCATATATATATATATATAAGATTGACCATCCCCATGTTAAAAACGGTAACATGTGGAAGAGAACAACCACCAGGATTGCCACTATCGATTGGTAACGACCGCTAGATGGAAGTACAGTTGTAACTTGTCTTCTTATGGAGTCGCTAAATTGCAGCATAGTGAAATTGATAAAAGTCGTTGCCTTCAAAGCCCACAAGGCTGATCAATCTGTTAATATGTGATCTGGGGTTTGCTGAGACTTCAGTGAATCACAAACAAACTAGGAGGGTAATATAACTTTCGCTTGCTGCTTTGCAGCCACTTTAATTCGCGCTTTGTGAACTATTGATAACTGTTGTTCACTTTTCAAATGACGTCACGGGAGTTGTAAGGCGGCTCTAGTTATACTGCGTGTTCAGTTCAAAATGTGTCATGGCTCGCTGTATGTCGTCATGTGGCTAGCCGATGAGCCTAGAGAATTCAATCTTCCTACACTTCCGCAAAGACGTATTACCTATGTGCCAGAGACGTTGCCTAGCAAGTACGGCGTTCATTCTGAAGAGTACGTACCGATACGTACGGTAATGCCGGAAGTGGCAGGAATGTGAACTGTTTGGAAACATGTACTGATGTGAGTTTTTTCCTTACTGTCGGAATATGGCGAGAGGGTTAAGACGATTACTTACGTATTTGTTGACATTAACTTCGACGGTCAACATGGACACGGAACATTTGATTTGTGTTGTGGAATGTTGCGGTACGCAACCGATGATAACAAATACCCTGCGTACGACTTGCCCCCACAAAACAGTTCGAAAGAGGTTATGGTAGCACACAGACTTTACAGACCGCCATCTGTTGCTACGACGTTCAAGTTATACCGTATACGTTCTCAAGTTCAGATTGAACGCCTTGAATAATAGGCAACTTCTCTGAAATAAAAGCTGAAACTCGCTTCAAATCGCTGACTCACAACAGTGACGTCATGACACACTTTGAAATGAACACCCAGTACTGGGTGTCTGATTTAAGCTGTTCATTTTTGTTTAGGCAGTCCAAATATCAGCCCAGACATGTGGGAGGTATTCAGTGGTTTCGCAGGTGGAATCAGGGGTATGTATTAGCGTCCATGCAAATGTCTTTGAATGACTATTTCTTTTATATAACGTTATTCCATTTTCGACCAATGAAGTGTAGTGAAATTTTGAATTCCAACCAATCACAGTCATACATCGCGATAATTTTTGCAGCTCGATTTATCACTATCAATTATCGTATGGTCGTTCTTTTGTTTAGTCAGTGTCGCTAACTATTTCCCCGTAAATCGATGTGAATGACTCTATTGTATTAAATAAAGTGCGAAATCCTACTTCCACATCTACATCTTCATCCTCTAATGCCGTGTCCATTGTATCTAAAGAAAATGACACTCTTTCATAACAATTGTTCATTTAATTAATGTAGCTATTGATCAGCTTATTTGTAATTATATTATAAAATGTTTAAATGAAATTATTATTTCAACAGATAATGAAAATATTTTTGTTATAATAACAAGAGAAAAGCGCAGTACATTGTAATTAACATTGTTAAATTTGTATTTCGCTTTTCTCAATTTGCATTACTGAATAATATCCAATTTCTTTATTGCAGTAATCGATCTTAATCTATTTCAATTTCACAATGTCTGAATAGTTAAGTATTCATAAGTGTACAATTAACAACATTTTGTGAGCGAATTTGAGAAAGTTCTAGACCGAACCACTCTCCAGCCACAAATTTCACAATATGTCAAGAATGTGTTACATATACGCATGTGATACCTTAAGACTCCTGGGGTGTATTTCACGGCATAACGTCAGATTCTGGTTTTCAGCCTGGGAGAGATCCACTGTGCCCAGCGAACAGAACACCTCGCCGATGATGTCGTCCCTTGAGTAGCGGTCGAAGCTCAACACCACGAAGTGCAGTGTGATGCTCTGCATTGAACACATACATGACATGAGACAAGTGGTGAAATGGGAACCTCGCTAAGCCATTATGATTGGCTTCGTTCGATAGAAATATATGGCCATGAATTTATATGTTTGTTTTTACTTTTGAATGGGAAACATTATCGGGAGAAGAAGCTCAATAGGGGCGAGTTTATCAACAGGTTAAGTAGGTTACAACTTAGAGCGGCAAATTTTAGAGAGGACACATTTTAACAGTGTTTTATGGGTTTTCATAGAGGATGAATGATGGTAGAAATGATTATAGAGACCGAGGTCTGGTGAAGCGATCCGCAGAAAAGAAATCTAACCCCTCTTTATTGCATGGCAATCCTCCACTTGAATTCAGGAATAAATTACTCTGGTGAACTTAGCTTTCTTGTTTATGGCGATTTAAGATCTATTTCATGTTCAAAAATAAACAATAGACTTAATTCTCTAGCTACTCTTAACATGAGTCAAAATAATTGTTGGGAGCTGGAATATAAAGTCTAATAAATCAGTTTGCCCCGCGCTCCCTCGAGAAGTTAAACATGAGAACTCTGCTCGAAATTATTGCGCTAAAAACTACACGGCGGTTTTTTTATCATCCAATAGCAGTTCGGTTTGGCATCGACGAAGCAAGTGCATACCCAAGGGAGGGGTTTAGGGGATATATTCCCCCCGGAACAAGTTAAAATGTTTCATCGAACAATCTTAAATGTCAAATAAAATTGTTGTTCGAATTCCTTATTATAAAACACTCCAAGACTTGCTTCTCACATTTTGCTGCTTGAATGTTGCAACATGAATGTTGACAAGGGGAGACATCAACAATTAGGAAACTTTGTTCTGAATTCATTTTCAAATTGGAAAAATGCCAAGAGTGAATTCAGACATCGTCAATGTACTGACTACTACAAAATGTGTAATTCATTTGCAAACAATTTTTAGCCGTGTATGGAAGCAGACGTGAAAGTGTAATAGCAGAGGTGGATTCAGCAAATCAGGACCAAATAACATACAACAGGGATGTATGCCCTTTCTCTTTGGGACGATTCACTTAACAGCCATCATCCACCCCCGAAATTATTTTCTGGGTACGCCCCTAGAAGGTAGTAGGCTTCTATTCGAGAACTGTTGTAATCAATCTTCCGAAGTTTCGGTCAAATGTTTTGGGATACTCTATATTTAATTTTGTAATTAGTCATGCTCATTATAATTTCTATATATATAATTTGAACTGGTAATGGAAATTACGGAAAAACGGCTGAACGAATTTTAATAAATGACCCCTCATTTTGAAGCTTGGAACCCAAAGTTTTTCAGAAAAATAGTAGTTTTCAATGAAATGTCAATTTTCCTACATCATTTTCCTATTTTCCAAAATCCATCTGTCGCCAGTTTTGAGAAATAATGGCTTTTCAGAATAAAACAAAACACAAACACTACAATAAACAATGTCACACGAAGGCCATGACCTGTAGGATTGCTGACATGTTTAGAGTTCAGATGGCTCAGATTCTCTGACATCGTAATGCCAATATGTCGATCAGAACGTTTCTGTAATATTGGTTATTAAAAACTTCAAGACTTATTTAAAAGAATTTACAGGTCAGATTCTCTGGTGTGTAATTTTCTGAGTACAACAGTCTGTGTATTGGATATTAAAAACTACAAAACTTAAGAATGTTTGATGACATTATTACCATTAAAAATGAAATATTATTATACTGAAGGTCATGATGCGAGTATTGTCACTAATTATACAGATTAATGCTTTATTGATGATATGAAAGTGAAACATTTTGGGGTTATATAAGTAGGCGTAGAGAATATCTGAAATTAGATCTTCATTTCTATAATATTTACTGAGTGACGGCTATATAGTAGTCTATACAAAACTTACGTAAGATAATATTATTAAAAATGAAATATTTTTATAGTTATTAATCAAGTGCTATGGGTCTTTCCCATATATTTAATGGCGGTGTGGTGTAGATATTTAAAGCTGAAAGTTAGAATTTATAAAACAGTTATGCTACCGGTTGTACTTTATGTTGTGAAACTTGGACTCTCACTTTGAGAGAGGAAGAGAGATTAAGGGTGTTCGAAAATAAGATGCTTAGGAAAATATTTGGGGCTAAGAGGGATGAAATTATAGGAAAATGGAGAAAGTTACACAACGCAGAACTACACACATTGCATTCTTCACCTAACATAATTAGTAAGGAGCGGATTTCTATGTAATTAAATATTTTTCTTGCATGTGATAAAACACAATCAACAAAGTTAAAAATTCCGAACATGAAGCTTCAAGTTTAAAACCCGAATTTTATTTCACATAAAAACACATGTTTTCATAAAAAATTATGTAAATACATATTTTCAGGAAATCTCTTATAAACACATAAATCTTGGAGTTTTTTTACTTAAATCATTTTTTACAAGAACTTTTAAACATTTTAAAACTAAATCAATTATGTCACTCAGAAGTACGTTATCTTTTTAAGAATTCTTGGTTGCTTCGTGTTTCTAAGCGCTGTGTGGTGTATCCGTGATCCATTTTTGTAATAGTATCGCCTCAAGTTCTGAGAACTGCTTGGCAGCATATCAATGTTATTATAAGAGAATAAATTAACATGGACAAGGAGGAGAGATCTTGAAACACATAATTAGGAATGTTTATTGTTGCTGAAGATGATTTCATTCCACGCTTTGTTTGTGAAACACAACAGATAAGAGCTCGGGTATGAACATTATTTAATTTAAACAAATCTCTCGCCTCTCGCTCATGTCCATCAAGTAAGGCAATACATCTTGTTGTGATTCCCTGTTATCGGGCTTCGTCAATCGATATCCTTCAAAGATATACTGAAAGATGGTTGTTTAAAAAACGATTTGGCTTTCCTATTAACAAATCTAAGCTTTTTATGTGACACCATAAAAAAACTCGAAACATCGAAAAACCTGTTGTCTGAAACAGGGAGGTGCGTGCCGCGAAAATTAAACTACACTCGCTGCCAGATTCAGAAGTACAATTATTAAGGGACAAATTCCAGAATGTGTTTGGGAAAAATAGTGGATATAAAAAATGTGTAAAGTTGCTCAAGTATTGAAGGATGTGCCTGTAGGTGAAATTGACGGTGTTTGTGTTTGTGACATTCCTCTCTTTAAATATGTACGTCTGACGACCTGTGATGTCGAAATATCGTTTTCACAGTATAAGTCGTTGTTCAGAGATAATCGGCATGCATTTGTGATGGAGAATTTGGAGATGACCTTTGTTGTTCACTGCAATTCTCGGACAACTACTAGCACTCAAGTGTGGTTGGTGAGTACCTAGTAACATTTTTTTTTCCAAGCTAAGTAAGGTATTTTTGCCATATTAAAAAAAATATTTTCTTTTTGTTTTTAGCAAATATTTTCGTACTTTTTAGCACATAAAAATAAATATATTAATTTTTTTAGCACATAAAAATCCGCTCCCTAATAATTAGAAACATTAAATCCAGACGTTTGAGATGGCAGCGCATGTAGCACGTATGGGTTAATCTATAAATGGATATAGAGTGTTAGTTAAAAGACCTGAAGGGAAAAGACCTTGAGGGAGGCAGACGTAGATGGGAGGATAATATTAAAATGAATTTGAGAGAGGTGGGATATGATGGTAGAGACTGGATTAATCTTTCTCAGGATAGGGACCGATAGTGAACATATGTGAGGGCGGCAATGACCTTTGAGTTCCTTAAAAGCCATTTGTAAGTAAGTGATTAGATATGTGTGATTCTCTTCAGTATTGTCTGGACGAAGCGCAAAAATTATAAATGCCTAAGGAAAGAACAAAAGGTATTACTTACTAATAAAATAAGAGGCCTACAAAATGTTATAGTGTCCCGATCACTTTAGTAAGATCTCTTAGCAGGATAAAATGATTCTATCCTCTACATTTCAAGGTAGTTCACGAAACATGCAGCAGCTATACCAAGACGGTATGTCTATTGTTGGGAAGCATGGCAAACCTAATATTTTCTTAACTGTCATCTACAATCCGCAATGACCTGAAATAGCTACTGCTTCACGCCCACATGAAAAACCGATTGATCGTCCTGGCATTGTTACTTGCGTTTTCGCATTGAAACTCGAAAACTGAAGATATAAGTTACAGGTTCAATAAAAAGTATTTAGCATAAAGAAAACCATTCAGAGGAGTGTGTTTCATTGTTATGGAACCAAATAATTTCCAAAATGTCTGGTATTCTTCATCTTATATATAAAAGTCAATGTGGCTATGTATGTATGTATGTATGTATGTATGTATGTATGTATGTATGTATGTATGTATGTATGTATGTATGTATGTATGTATGTATGTATGTATGTATGTATGTGTGTGTGTGTGTGTATGTATGTATGTATGTATGTATGTATGTATGTATGTATGTATGTATGTATGTACTCAATACAAATCTACGCGCTTTGACCGATATGTGTCAAAGTTTGCACATTTAACCTTCATAACCAGGAGAAAAACATAGGCTATATTAAAATTGTACAAATGGACGTTAAATTAATTAAAATATAAAAAATAGAAATAAATACGACCAAAGTTTGCACATTTAATCTTCATAACCCAGAGAAGAACATAGGCTACATTAAAATTGGACAAATGGACGTTAAATTATTGAAAACAATAACAATTAGAACGTAAAAAGGCCTTTATGATATTAAAATGGCCTCTTCTACGATCAATTGTTTTTTTATTGACGTCATCCAGTCACGTCTTCTTTCGTTGTAAAAGCGGCCATATTGTTATTGGAATATAAAATAAAATTAAATTAAATTAAATTAAAACTACGTAAATGAGGTACGATCTCTTGATTGAATGTATCATGGGCAATAACATACAATACAAAATGACATAAAACACATATTTGTTTAGTTTTTATAAATTCAAAATCAAACATAATAGACAGCAAATGTAAAACATTCATAATACTTAAATTCAAGCACTTCAATACATAGCTTTCTGTAGCGTAGTGGTAAGATGAGTGATTATAGTGTAAGGGGTCACAGGTTCGAACCTGAGCTCAACTCCTCTTTTTTTTATTTTGATAATTTATTTACATTATTTTATATAAGTTATTTTATTTTAACCCGCCATAAAGGTAGTTTTACTATATGAATAATATACCCGTAGTATTTTATTTATGCTGTCTCAAACAAAGTTACCATACAATTATACTGATATCTTAATATATATGGTAAAAGTGAATGTGGGTATGTATGTTCTCTATACAAATCTACACGCTTTGACCGATATGTGTCAAAGTTTGCACATTTAACCTTCATAACCCGGAGAAAAACATAGGCTATATTAAAATTGTACAAATGGACGTTAAATTAATTAAAATATAAAAAATAGAAATAAATACGACCAAACACGTAATATTAAAATGCTATCTTCTATAGTCAGTTGTTTTTTTATTATTGTCTTTTGTATTCAACATCGACTTTCACAAGGCCATGGAAATTATAACACGAATAACATTGTTGGTAAACATCATGAAGGCTAAAACTAGATAATTCGTACAATAAATATCTTTACGCAGTCCATGACCGTATTATGAATTTCTCGATGCAGTTGTAAATAGTGAGCAGGCTGTGTTTTATCCAACTGAATTCTAGAATTATTTCAAACTACAAGGATTGCTACCACATAATTTACTTAATATTGAATAACCAGACGTACTACTGCGAAATATTAACCCACCAAAATTATGCACCAACATGAATTGGTGTGAAGAACCCATGCGAAACGTAATAAAGTCGCAATATTAACTGGAAAAACGAAAGGATAAGATGTTTTTATCTCACGTATTGCTATGATACCCATTCTATTTAATGCAATTGCAATTCAGTGCGACTAGCATTTGTAATGACCATATTAAAATGAAGCTCAAGGACAGTACTTCAAAGTTGCAGACATTTACTTAAAAACTGCGTGTTTTTCAAATCCTCGACTATATTTGGTACAAAGAAGTGGGGGGGAAAAAAGATTTTACACATATCAAAAAGCAATTCAATGATATTTCTGTCATGTTGCTAATGTAGTACGTGAATGTACATAAGCCGACTGACAATAGCATTGTATTAATTCTAAAATATACGTCTCTCAAAATATTGTTGTTCACGTCCGAAAATATGTTACTGCGAAATTTTATCTGTATAATCATGTTGCAAATGTAGTATGTTATGGGTTGTGGAAATAACAATCTCTTAATTTCTAAAATACCGTCAAGCCTATACGTCTCTCAGAATATTAGTCTTTATGTAAAAAAAAAAAATGAC